>NW_006292696.1:12045869-12058472 GCF_000327345.1 Myotis davidii
AAGGTATATATGAGTTCATACTGATTCTAAACTAATATCACATGGTTCATCTATTTTATATATATATTTATTGATTTCAGAGAGGAAGGGAGTGGGAGAGAGGGATAAAAACATCAATGATGAGAGAGGATCATCAATTGGCTGTCTCCTGCACACCCTCCACCATGGGATCAAGCCTGCAACGCAGGCATGTGCCCTTGACCGGACTCGAACCGGGGACCCTTCATTGTATCAGAGAATGATATTAGGTGCAAAGAGCTGAGTACAATGTGTGCCCATTACTCTTGGGATATCATTGCTTCTAGGGCTTCTCGGTGGATAAAGCTAGGAAATATATGTTATATATAGTACCCATTGTTTAAACATACATACATATATAATTATTTATAAATAAGTAATCGTATATAATAAAAGGGTAATATGCAAATTGATCAAATGTCAGAATGACCAGTCACTATGATGTGCACTGACCACCAGCGGGCAGATACTCAATGCAGGAGCTGCCCCCTGGTGGTCAGTGAGCTCCCACAGTGGGAGCGCCGCTCAGCCACAAGCTGGACTGACTGCTGGAGATTGCAGCGGTGGTGTCAGGAGCTTCTCCTGCCTCCGCAGCAGTGCTAAGGTGTCCAACTGCAGCTTAGGCCTGCTCCCCAGTGGTCCTAAGCCATCAGTCAGACATCCCCCAAGGGTTCTTGGACTGCGAAAGGGTGCAGGTCAGGCTGAAGGAGTTCCTCCTCCAGTGCACGAATGTTATGCACTGGGCCCCTAGTTATAAGTAATTATAGCTACATAAATTTATAAATATGTGGAAATAATTATATATATATATATACATATCTATATCTATATATATACATACATATATATATATATCTCAGAACATATATTAAGGTATATATGAGTTCATACTGATTCTAAACTAATATCACATGGTTCATCTATTTTATATATATATTTATTGATTTCAGAGAGGAAGGGAGTGGGAGAGAGGGATAAAAACATCAATGATGAGAGAGGATCATCAATTGGCTGTCTCCTGCACACCCTCCACCATGGGATCAAGCCTGCAACGCAGGCATGTGCCCTTGACCAGGCATGTGCCCTTGACCGGACTCGAACCGGGGACCCTTCAGTCTACAAGCTGATGTTCTAGCCACTGAGCCAAACAAGCTAGGGCCACATGGTTCATCTTGCTTCATTCTAACCTTCCCCTTATGCTTAACTGTATCTCTGATTCCAACAGTGAGAAATCTGGTTTCCACCAGCTACCATCCATTTTCATATTTGTTCAATCCTTTATAGAATTTTCAGAATTGTAAAACCATACTTCCATGAAAAGAATAATATTACTAACTAGATAAAATATATCACTTATACACAGCTCCTTTTGTCTTCAGCCTTACTGTATTCATTCATTTCCGAAGTTACTTCCATCAGCAAGTTCCACAAGTATAACTTAGTAATCCATTTGAGAGCTATAATCAGGTGTTTATGAAGCTATTCTAAGTTACTGGTTTTCAAATGTAGCTTCATTTTTTAATCATCTTTTGAAATTTTTAAGATCCATATGCCTAGGCATCTCTCCCATCTAATGAATATGATTCTATAAATGTGAGATCCATGCATCCATCCTGTTTAAATTTCTTCAGGGAAGTCTACTGTGAAGCCAGTATTGAAATGTGGTATTAGCAAACCACACTCTAAATTTGTGTAGGTATTTTATAATTCCATTTATTTTATCATTTTTCTCAAGTAGATTAAAAACACACATTTACTACTTTATTTCCTGTGCTTTTATGATGTGCAATTAAACATGCATGAATCATGTAAAACATAACAGGCAGGGTAGAGCTATAACTCACATAACAGGTTATAGAAATGTTTAATATTTATGTTATTTATCAATAAGATCTTAAGAAGTTTTACTGGAAGGTCATGTAGAGGTAAAATGCAACCTAAATTTTTTAAGATGTATGGGGAGATTCAGCATTATCCTTCAGGTTGCCTATTAAGGTGTTTAATACTGCTATTGGAAAAGTATATGTTAAAATAGTCAAAATCTTTTGGTCTCAAAAATTTCTCCCTTCACATAGGCTTATGTCTGCATTCTATTTCTCTCTCTATTGCAACATTAGCTATTACTAAAAGGACTATAAAAATTATGTACTATACTATGTAAATATTATTTAAAGGACCTGTGTTAGTGATCTACTGCCACAATATAAGTGACCTCCAAAATGTAGTGGGCTAAAACAACAAACATTTATTACTTTACTGTTTCTGGAATGGAAAATCAGGAGTGACTTATTTGGGTAGTTTCAGCTCAAGGTCTCTCATGAATTTGCATATGGGATGTCAGCAGTCCCTGCCTATACCGAAGGGCCTGATTGGGCTGCAACATTCAGTTTCAAGATGACTTATTCAGGTGGCGGTTCACAGGAGGCCTCTGTTCTTGCCTCACGGGTTTTTTCGTGGGCTTCTGAGTGCCCTCATGTCATGGCAGGTGGTTTCCCTTGGAGCATGTGTTCAAGACAGAGAGCTAAGGAGAACCTCTTTAAAGTGTAGGATTGGAAGTTTCACATTGCCGTTCCCATAATATATTATTTTTCAGAAACAAGTCCATCTCACACTCAAGGGTAGACGGATTGAGCTCCACTTCTGAAAAGGAACAGTACCAAATAATTTGTAGACATATTTAGAGAAACCACCACAGAACCCTCTCCGTCTTCAGATGAATTATTTTTTGAGAGTTTTTTTGAAACTATTACAACTATATGAGACATTATGCCCTAAAAAGTAAACAGCTCTTTACAAAGACCAAATACTACTTTCTTTTATAATTTAAAATAATTTAAATTACAGTTGACATTTAATATCCAAACATTACTTTAAATAACTGTGTAAGCCTTGTGCATTGATTTAACAATACTGAGTGCCTGCTATGTGTCAGATATGGTGTGATTTTGACAATAAGCAAGAGAGATAAACCAGATCAGAAGTTTAAATTTAGCTCGAGTCAGGTGGGTAGTGATAGAGACAGAAGATAAACCTACACTACTGTGCCATATAATGTGACTGAGAGAAAATATATATGAGCCATACTTTAAAGACAGAAGGAAGGACAGTAGGGCTGATTGTGGGCTTGGTCAGGATAGATTTTCAAGGAAAATGATGGCTGATATGTCTTGAAAAATTATTTAATAACCAGAGGCCCAATGCATGAACTTCATGCACTGGGGGGGGGGGTCCCCTCAGCCTGGCTTGTGCCCTCTTGCAGTCCAGGAGCCCTCAGGGGATGTCCAACTGATGGCTTAGACCCACACCCCATGGCAGTTGGACATCCTTAGCGCTGCTGGGGAGGCAGGAGAGGCTCCTGCCACTGCCACTGTGCTCCCCAGCCATGAGCCTGACCCAGGGCTTCTAGGTGAGAAGCGCTCCCCCTGTGGGAGTGCACTGACCACCAGGGGGCAGCTCCTGCATTGAGCATCCGCCCCCTGGTGGTCGGTGTGCATCATAGTGACTGGTCATTCTGCCATCCCATCAATTTGCATATTAACCTTTTATTATATAGGATAATTCATCAGAATTATGAAAGGAGAAGAAGGATTCTCTGGCTGATAAAATGGCAAGTGCAAAAAGGCACAATGATTTGGGAAACTCTAGAGTATTTCATTTAATCAAAGATTTTGTATCTGACTATAGAGATAAGTCTAGAAATAAAGTGAAGTCAGATCCGTAAATATACCATGATAAAGAACTCTACTTTTTTATTATAAAGTAGTTAATAATGAACTCTTTGTCACATTATTGCTACCATAAGCACATTCTTTACAAGGAAATATGTAATCATATGGCAAAGTAATACTATTCTCATAGGAAGAATTACTTAGAACTAACTACACTGATCAAATTGTTAATTAAATGAATACATTCTACAAAGAGTATGCTAATAATTATAATCTATTAGATGAATGATTTCTATTTTCATTTTATTCATCCAGATGCAGACTCTTGTACTTATCACAATTTCAAATATATGGAAATCTAAAATATTAAAGAAAACATTATGCCAATAAGAATCTACTTTGAATTTTCTAGAATTGTCCTCACTGACTTTGTTCACCTTTCTGGTGTTCAGAATATGGAATAAATTTTAAAATATGAAACCACTTATTGTTTAATCAGACATGCTTGGCTAGGTGGCTGGAAGGGCTGGGTGGAGATAGGATGTGAAACAATCCAGCAAGCTGGCAGGGGGAAGGGTCCTGGGTGCCAGGGCTTCCATCCTGTCAGCTGTTTCCCAGATCATTCAGACTAAGGATAAGCCAGAATGTGAATTCAAGGGGGGAAAATAGGGAAGCCAAAATCAAGGAAATTTAAGCCAACATGAGAAAACAGGTATACACAGGATTTGAAGAGGGTATAAAAGACAACAGTGGAACCCAGATGCATAAAAAAATAATTTCAGAAAATGGAGCTGTGTACCTTGAAGTGCACTGGTACGCACCCACACACTGTGTTAATAAAGGAGACTGATAGAATGATAGAGGACCATCATTTCTGTAGTATCTTTAACAAGTCCTTAGAAACAAAATTATAGCTTCCTTTGTTTAACTCTGAGAATCACGACATAAGGTACCCGAAGGCCAAGATTCAAAGGAAAACATGCGATTCTGTGTGCGCCCTCATTTCCACTTGTTTTCATCAACAATTAAAAGAACACTATTAATTGAAGCAATAACTCAGAAAGAACAGAAAAGAAAAAGACGCCTTTAAGAGAGGTGATGATGAAAGGAAAACATTGTAATGGAAATGTGGGGGGACTTGTTAAGGATCAATTAGTGCCTTTATCCTTTCCACTTACTCCCTTTAAGAGCTTGGGGGTTGTTCTGCTCTTCTTGCCAGAGAGTGCTTCTTTGTAATAAAAATAACTGAAACTGTGTTCCAGCACCACAAGCAGAGAGTGGCTCTGAGTCCTTTCCAAGGAAAGGGGAAGTGTGCTCCTTTTCCCAGGACTCCTCAGAAGTTGGTTGAGCATCGGGTGCATCTGTCTCACTCCTCCAAATCACAGATGCACCCTCTTGCCTAGCTTTGTGGAAGCTTCTCTCCTTCCAATATATCCTGAATCTATGTGCATTTTAAAATAGATTTCACGTTTTTCTGTCCAGTGTTTAAATTAGTTCTTAGTTGAATATAGGGGAAAGAAAGACTGTGGGCCATATTTATGAGCATGCCTGTCATTCTCCTAAGCTTCTGGGCACTGGTAGCTTATATTCTCCCACTGCTGCTCTCCAGGTTAGGGTCTTCAGCATCAGCAGCACCAAGCGTCTTCCAGAATCACAGTGGGAGCGGATGCAGTGTTCTCATTAAAGAGGATGTGGGCCAGCTCATCCAGGTTTGAAATATGTGTCCACTTACCAAAAAGCTATAGACTTCAAGACCCCTGGTGACAGAACTGTAGAGTTAGTCTGGCTGGGATGTAAGGGCAACGGCAAAGGGAAAGGCAGAGCGCTGGAAGGTTATTGTAGGAGTTAGATGGCTCCCACTGCTTTCTTCATTTTTTCTCTAAGACTTTTCTTATGGTAAACTTCTCTGTTCTCAAACTGCAGCTCTACCTCCGTGTAGTTTAAATCTAGGGGCCCATTTTACTTTCTACCATGACATACAGGCGCTTCTGCATGGCCCATGAAATACATAGTTTTTGTTGCTATAGATCATTCTAGTCTCAGCATGTATGTCCTTAATAGTGATGTGATACAGAACTATCTAATCAGACATCTCAATTCCAAACGTACTTCACTGGAAAATAAGGTACATTGACAATTGACTGTTTCTTTGTTGCCTACCATTTTGTGTCTCAGAGTTCATAAAATTATACACTTGGAACCTATATAATTTTATGCACCAATGTCACCCCAACACAGTTAATTAAAATATTATTGGATGGATTGAAAACATTTTTAAAAATTCAGTGTTTAACCTTCATTGTTTATCTATACCTGCTTTCCTGAATTGGGGTCTTAGTACTGCAACAGTGATAATTTTAGGGATAAGAAGAAAAATATTACCTATCTCTCTTTAGAATATATCCTTTTAAGGTACAGAAATAAATGTGACTTTTTATTTTTCCTTCAAAACAGAGCTTATGACTTTCTTTTTAAAAAGTACTTCCTACTCTTACACCTACATCACTGCCATTATGCATGCAGAGGCAAAGAAATCACAAATGAGAGAATTGTCTAGAAAATCTGAAGGGTGTTTTAAATTATAAAAATCTATGATTATACTATTGAGAAATTATTTATTCCTTTATGTAAAGAAGATCCAAAGCTAACTCACTATATTAATGGTCAAGGTAATTCACATGGCAGTATTTTCATTTCTAATGTCCTCTATTTTGTTCATTTCCATATGAATTTCTTGATGGTATTGGCATATAAATAAAATGAATATATGGAAGCAGTATGGAAGCTTAAACAATCAATAGGAAGCTGGAAAACCATACTTGGATATTAGCAGAAGCCAAGAAGAAAATTGCCCAGTGATGATCTCATGACTGAAGCTATGTGGTCAGGCTGTGGGATGACTTGCCCTATTGAACGACCTATACATCTTCCCCCCACTTTGTTTCACTAGTGCCTTGGATATTAGGTGTTTGGGTCACCAACTGGCCCCCTAGATGTCCTCAGACAGGAGAGGAGTCAGTGATCTCTTGAATGACAACTGACTCCTTTTTATCTTCCAATCTGGGGAGATAAAACCTTCCTACCAAATCTATAAGTGAAGAGGCAATGCCCCAAAAAGAAAATGGAGGAGATAAAAAGAGAGACTGAACCTGTGACCCCACATGAGAAATCCTCACAACATCGTGAAGTATTTCCACGTGGGACATCTGCAGTCCTTCGGAGTTATACAGACTTACAGTGTCTTCTCTGCATGGATATCTGAAGTGTGTCCTGTTTAAAAAACTAATCAGGTATTTATCCAAATTTAACTTAAGACTCTCAGTTTGAGTCACCTTCCTTCTCATTCTACCCGAATCCCTAGATAGTTACGGATCATGCACGCAAGACTCTCATTTCTCCTTGACTAATGGAAAGAAGGTGAACCTCGTGTCACCAATTCACTATTGTATACGATAAACTCCTGGCGGAATAAGATGACTTGTTGCAGCAATGATGTGAAATGGACTAAGCAGCATTCCCTGTAGTCAACATTCAAAACTCCATTATCATCAGCTCTCCGAGGAGCCTTATTTGATAAATACTGTTGAAATAACAATTTTGTCATTACTTGTAAAACGGCAAGATTCATATGTATGAATAGTGTGTTTTTAAGCACAGTTGCTCTATTTGAACTTAGGCAACGATGGTTGTGTCTGAAAGAATATGCTCATTAATCTTTACAAACAAGTTTTAGGTTTATATTTTAATGCCATTTTATATACAAAAGAATAAGAAGTGAGATTTTTAACATGAATGCCAGTAGTTATTTTTCTTGTCTGACTCAATAGTTCATGCCCTGAATCCATAAAAACATTGAAAACACAAGCGATTTCAATGCCCTAATCTCCATTTTGATGGTGCTATGGTCGCCTCTGGAAAAAGCGCTTATTTCTTTAGAACTCTCTTGATATTATCTTACTTGTTAAACAGATGGGGTAAGTGTCCCACCTCCTGAATATATGAGCTGTGTGTTTTTCATGCGCTTTATTTGTTCCTCTCTTTTTCTTTCTCATCTTTCTGTTTTATTTGCTTTTCATTGGCTCATTTTTTTCTCCTTTTCTGATTGAATCCATGTGCAGTAAATCATCCAGTTGTATTTTACTTCTTATTAATTCAGAGCATTTATGTTGATTTAAAAACTCCTATGAAACCCGTTTGCACTAAGTAATCTTTTAAAGATATGATATGTCTTTATGAATGAGGAAACTTAATAGTAGGAACTCTTAAATATGCAACCTCTAATTCAGAATGACTGACACACTAAATCATATCATCCAACCATACTGTTGTGCTTAAAGAAATTCTTGACTCTCAGAAGAAACATAATTAATAGTTGAGAGAAATAAGACGATAATATTTAGTTTGGTTGAAACAGAAAAGCACATTTGGGAAACATTTACTCAAATTCAAAGAAGATGGATAAAAATCAATTTTGCCTTTTGTCTTCATTGCTGTTTCATTCTCCAGTTGCCAACACACCATAAATTGGTACTAGAATTAGAATTTGACATATCATTAATCAGAGAAATAAATATGTAACAGCTTGATGAACCCTGTATAAGAAACAAAAATTCAAATAAGAAGTCATCCCATATGTGGCATTTCTTGTAAGAGCTTAATATCATTTAGTAAATCATACAATAATTTATTACAGAGGACGCAAGCTCACACTCTTCCTTATTTATAATTGGGAATTTTTCTAAGAAAAAACATTAGTTTAATATCATAAAAATGTGTTTTCACATGTTTTTGGTACCATTTTAGGATAAGAGTTTACATTTGAATTGAAAAAAATTTTCTCTATGCGTATGAAAAGTATTATTAGAGAAGTCTTGTTAGACTATTTGAAAAGTATAGCCACTCAAGTTTATTAAGCAGTGGTACATACATGGAATTTTTTAAGGTATCAATAAAGGATAGGCTGTGTTTCATTTTGAATATATTTTAGTAGGCTATTAAAATTATCATGGCAAGGGATATTCTCAGCATAGAAAAGGCAGTATTATGATGGACGGGTTTGAGAGCTATTTAAGAGCTGAAAGCAACTGTCCTGGGGAGTGGATTGGATATGGAGGTGACAAAAATGGAGATGTCAGGTATGACTCCCAGATTTCTTTTTCAAGACATTGAATAGAAGTTGGTGCCATCAACCGAAATAAGAAACACTGGATTGACTTTCCAAACCATTGCTTTCTGCTTTTTTTCTCTTACTCCTTTCAACTTTATCTTGTCCTCAACCTCTGCCTTTACTCTAAAACAGTCTCTAGATCAGGGGTGGGCAAACTTTTTGACTCAAGGGCCACAATGGGTTCTTAAACTGGACCGGAGGGCCGGAACAAAAGCATGGATGGTGTGTTTGTGTGAACTAATATAAATTCAAAGTAAACATCATTACATAAAAGGGTACAGTCTTTTTTTTTATTATTTAGTTTTATTCATTTCAAACGGACCGTAGTTTGCCCACGGCTGCTCTAGATGTTACTCTTCAGTGTCTCAAAGATTGCATCTGGCCTTTAAACCTACCTTCTTTTCAAAAATGGTTTATTTCACTTTGTTTCAGTATCTCTTATTTTTGAATAGTCACATGTAGCATTGCCTGCCTAGATTTTTGGAGTAATTCTAAATAGAAAGCTGCTTTTGGATACATCCAAATCCCATGCTTTGTAGTCTTACTCAGTTGGGTAGGAAGCTCTGGGCTTAGTTTACTAGGAGGGAAATCCAGGCTCACCTTTTCTATTCCTTTGGGAGAATTTATTTAAAAACAACAACACCTTGCCCTAACCAGTTTGGCTCAGTGGATAGAGCATCAGCCTGCAGACTCAAGGGTCCCAGGGTCGATTCCGGTCAAGGGCATGTACCTTGGTTGCGGGCACTTCCCCAGTGGGGGGTGTGCAGGAGGCAGCTGATCGATGTTTCTCTCTCATCAGTGTTTCTAACTCTCTATCCCTCTCCCTTCCTCTCTGTAAAAAATCAATAAAATATATTTTAAAAAACAACAACGACGAAAACAACAACAATACCTTTTTGAAGTCTATTTATTACCCAGTGTATTCTCTCTAGCCAGTACAGGCTATGAATAACTTCAGTCATTATGATTATTTCTTTCTTACTAACTGAATAAAAATAATTCTACCTAATATCATTAGGCATAAGGATGTTAATTGGCTAGACATAAGACACATAAGAGACAGTGTATTGTGCTCCACAAATATTTGAGGTCAATCTCTGGAATCTGTGAATAATCTGATATGGAAAAACAAGTCTTTGCAGAAATGATTAAATTAATGATTTTGAGACAGAGAGATGATTATTCTGGATTGCCTGGTGGACCCTAAATGTAATCATGGGTGTTCAAACAGGAGGAAGGCCGTGGAGGCTTCATGGACAGAACTGGAAGAGGGCATGTGGTCATGCGAGGAGCAACCTGAACAGTGCAGCCACAGGCCAAAGAAAGCCAGCAGCCCACAGGGGCTAGAACAGGAAGGAAATGGACTCTCCCCCAGAGCCTCCAGGGAAAGCAGGGCCATGCTGACACTCAGTGAACCTGATTCCTGACCTCCAGAATGTGAGAGAATAGGTATCTGTTGTTTAAGCCACCAAGTCTGCGTTCTGATAGCAGGCACAGAAAATTAATGTATATAACACAGTGTTTATGAACATAGATTCTTTAGTCAACTGTTTATGTTTGACAACTGACAACTGTTTATGTTTGACAACTGACAACTGTTTATGTTTGACAACTGACTACTCTTTGGAACTTTGAAAATTGGGCAAATTATGGCTTTCTATGTAGTTCAGAATTTTCTTTCTATGTAGTTCAGGGTTTTCTTTTTGTAATTACTAGTAGTACCCATCTCATAGAATTGTATGAGAATTAAAAAGATTTATATGGAGTGGCTAGCAAATCACTCACCGATAATAACTACTATTATTAATTGAACATTTTAATATTCTGTATTACCAAGGACAGTTAAGGAATGTCCTTAACTAGTTGATTTTCTTGTGACTAGAAGTGGATACATTTTCATTGTGAGTTACATCAGTCTCAAAGATTTGATAACTGTAAACCCAAAGCGTAGTTAGGCAAAATGACTCTGATCACACATCCTAACCTACTTGATCAGGAACAAACTTCCTTGGTGGCAGCAAGGGCCAAGAGAAAAACATTCAGAAACGAAGCTGCATAATTGCTAATAACTTAAGCCAGTTTACCAAAGTCACAGCCATGGTCAGTTCTGGGATTTCCTCCCAGACAGGAGGTTGAAACTACATGGAATTATTAAAGTGCTTCCTTATTTATGCTGATGACAGCCACATTAGCAGACATGGTTTTTAAGCCTCAAGAGGCTGGCCAGCGTGTAGGTTCTGTGCAATTCCTTTATATACCAAGTCACCTCTTTCCATTGTATTTAAACTTTATGTCAGAGCTTTCTGTGAAGTTGAACCAGTTAGTTTAGGTATATAATTATACTCATTCTGCATTTTATGTGGTGCAACATTTTAAGCTCTTATGTTATTACCATAAAGAATAAGTCATAAATTGAGGCAACTAGATGGATGTAGGGCAGGAACCCCTTTCTTAGGGTCTCTGGCTGGGTTCCTGTAAATTAGACTGATAAATATTAATGAATCATAAACATGCAGATTTATTTAACACAAGCTTTATATGACACAAGAGCCTTGATGAGGAAATAAAAACCCAAGGAAACAGTGAAACCTGAGCATTTTTATTTTCATTTATTTTTTAAAAATATATTTTTATTGATTTCAGAGAGAAAGGGAGGGGGAGAGATAGAAGCATCAATGATGAGAGAGAATCATTGATTGGCTGCCTCCTGCACACCCCCTACTTGGGATCGAGCCCACAACTGAGCATGTGCCAATGACTGGAATCAAACCCGGGACCCTTTAGTCCACAGGCTGATGCTCTATCCACTGAGCCAAACCAGCTAGAGCATAAACTTGAGCATTTTTATACTAGGTGTGACAAAGAGTGGAAAGTTGGAGAAAAATGTAATGGGACAAAATGTAAGAAGCCATAGTGGTAAATGGGAAGAAAGTTAGGAAGGCCTGTTTAATTAGACTTCCCTCTGGGTCTCTCCTTCTTCATATATAAAGATACTCTTTTCCTTTAGGTATAGGGGGGCACCTCTCACATGAAGGTCTTATGAATTGCCTCAGAGGAGAAGAATAGAAGAAGTCAGAAAGTTTTTCTTACACTTGCTGTTTTTCAAATTCCTTCACTTAAAATATCTGGTATGCCAAGGGACCATAATCTGGGGGTAGTGTGTATGTCCTGAACCCCACAAAGCATCAGATTTGCCATTTTACTTGAGCGTACTGCTCTGTTTGGTCCACCTGCAACTCTACACTTGGATTATTTCGTTCTTATGTTTCAAAGAATGTGGACACACTCTGGTCTCTTCATGTTTTTACCTTCCATGACATCTTCCTAGAATTCAATGATATAATACTTCAACCAAATACCTTACCTTACCATTTTTTAATATGAGAGATCTAATTTATCTCTAATGTAAGATTGATTTACAAGCAACTACCTGACATTGAGATTAGTAGAGATATTAGTTTAAAAAAAAGATTTCTGAGCCAACCATCTGGTGACATTAGTATTTATTTATGTATTTATTTTTAATATATTTTTTTATTAATTAAGATATTACATATGTGTCCTTATCCCCATGTTACCCCCTACCCCCCCTCATGCCCCCCCCTATAAATAGACATAACAGCATCTAACATCATACACTTACTGTAACAGAACTAATTTACATGAAGTCCTTATTAGAAGATCATCCACTTAATGCTATTATTGTTTTTATTATAAAGAATAAAGAAAAGTTAAACTAATACACTCTTT
>NW_006292696.1:12059647-12060478 GCF_000327345.1 Myotis davidii
CCCCTCTGACCATTGGGTACACTGGCTCTTGGAGGTTACCCAGCAGGAGCTATGAAGAGGACTGCAGATTCCCCTTCCTTTTTTGGAGTTTGGAGGTGCCCTGATGAGGCCCAGCTGTGAAGCAATGCAAGCTGCTGTGGGGCCTTGGGCCTTCTCTTGGAAGTTCTGGGTCTGTGGCCGGGCTGCAGATTTTTAGGTAATTTTCAGTTTGCAGAGGGCCAGGGCATTCATATGCAAAAGCCTCTGCCTCAGCCTGGGTGGGGCGGGGTCTCAAGGAATCAAAGGGCGGAGCAAGCAGCTATGGTGGATTCTCAGCCCTGCCCTGAGGGGCTGGCGCATCTCAGTGTCCTGATAATTTAATTGCTGCAAGCACCTCTGAGGGAAAGCCGCCCTCAAGTGAGTTCCGAGTTCTGCCTGCTGCCAGACAGTCCAGTTTCTCCCCATATGAGTCCTGGGTCCCCAGAGACTTCCCGGAACCGGAGTTCAGAGCAGTTGGGAGCTTGTGACTCCCTCCCCAGCCCGTCCTCAGGTACCAGCCCCCTTCCACACGCTCTCAAGCCTCCGTACCTTTGCACTTTACTTCCTCAGCTCCTGACCCTCAATGTGGTTTTCTCTTTTCTTCTAGTTGTAGAATTTCCACTCCACCAGCCTTCCTGTAGTTCTGGATGTTGACCGTCCTGTCCTTTTATTGCGTTTCTGAAGTTGTAGGAGGCAGCAATCTCGGTGTTCCCCTATGTCGCCATCTTAGTTTCTCTCCAGTATTTATTTTAATATAATAAAAGGCTAATATGCAAATAGAACGAACGGAGGAACAACTGAACAACCAGTAAC
>NW_006292696.1:12060560-12062426 GCF_000327345.1 Myotis davidii
AGGTGGCAGAGCACAGACCATGGTGGGCATCGGCCGTGGCAGGATGATGGAGCAGGTGAGCGGGGATGCCAGACGAAGGCAGGGCGCTGATCACTGTCATTGGGGTGAGCCTCTGGCGGTTACTGAAAATTCTTTGTTCCCGTACACCGCAGGCCGACCCGGTGCTTGTACCCACTGCCAGATGCTGACCCTGATCGCTAGGTGCCCTCAGTGGGTGTGAGCAGTGGCTGACAGCCCGGAACGCCCCTCAGGGCTTCTCTATCTCCCCCTGCTCCTGAAGGGCAGTCTGGGTCAGCAGCCGCCTCTCACACCCGCTGACAGTGCTGGCCCCACCCGACTCGCTGCTGGTGCTGGCCCCAATTGCTCCATGCTGTCAGCAAGTGCGAGTGGGCCATCAGTGTGTGGGAGCAGTGACAGCAGGAGTGGGGCTGCTGGCAACAGGGGGTTGGGGGCTGTGGCAGGAGGGGTTGGGCAGGGGCACGGACAATGGGCTGAGACCTGCCCCTGGGCCCACCGCAGCCTCGTGGCCCACAGTTTCTGTCAAAGTGCATAAATTTATGCACTGGGCCCCTAGTTTAATATAATATCTTATCTAGTTAATGGGACATTGCGTTTTAACCTAGTTTGTTTTGACATATTACAGCAGGTCTTTAAATAATGTTGTTTAATTATAATATTGATGAAAAAATTGTTTCCTGCTAGAGCCTGTGTGGCGTTTGCACATTCTCCCCATGTCCACATGGGTTTTCTTGGTGTCCTTTGGTTTCCTCTCACATACCAAAGATGTGCATGTTAGGTTAATTGAGGTATTTAACCTGTCGCAGTCTGAGGGAGTGTGTGTGTGGGTATGAGTGCCCCTTGAATGCAAGGGCAGCCTGGCCAGTGTTGGTTTAACATTGAACTGGAATAAACAGGCTGGAAACTCACGATCCTACTTGTTTCTAATAATGTTTTTTAAATGTATGTAAATCTCACATTTATTTCAATGTTTAACATTGGAAGCATTTTGGATCATTATTAAGAAGTTTGGTGATGTCTTTATGACCAGGAATATGCTGTAGGTACTTAACTCATTTATATAAATTAGCCTATGGTTCGATTGGTTTCATTATATGGCATTTCACTTAAAGCAGCAGTTTCCAAGAACGCTTTGATACATTAAGTGAAGACTTACTGTGTTGACTTATTTAAATACCTCGTCATGCCCTGCTGGAATGACTCAGTGGCTGAGCATCGACCTATGAACCCGGAGGTCAAGGTTCGATTCTTGGTCAGGGCATATGCCCTGGTTGTGGGCTTGATCCCCAGCGTGGAGCATGCAAGAGGCAGCCAATCAGTGATTTGACTTCATCATTGATGTTTCTCTCTCTCTCTCCCTCTCTCTTCCTTTCTGAAATCAATAAACAAAAACATTAAAAAAATAATATACTGCTGAAGATTTTCATGGGTAGATTATTGTCAGGTGATCATTGTCTAAAGACCAGAGCTAAAGCAGAGTACAGCACAGGAACAGCCAACGGAGAAATGATACATATGGTATCCAATAATTTTCAGCTTGAAAATCCACACAGTAATTTAAAGGGTTGACGCTCAATCCCACGTCAAATTTGCATAACAATAAAGGCTATCAGTTATCCATGGGCTTCATAAGAAATAGAGAACTGAACAGGGCCATGTGACTCTGAAGGCTCTTGGGGCAAAGTGGGCTGCATTCCAAATGAGGGAACAATGATTAGTCTCTAAATTAGTAGCTTTTCTGTTAATCTTTGGGAGTCACAGAGCATTAGACTTGAAAACTTAATGTAAAATATGAATCCGCTCCACAAATGCACTCACACACATACAAAATCCAGATTTCCCCCAAAT
>NW_006292696.1:12065704-12078983 GCF_000327345.1 Myotis davidii
AAAATTTAAAAATACCCCTATCATTGTGGTCAAGGGTATAATCTAGGCGTCAACTTCTTCACCTATTAATATGGCTATCGGTCTATTTCAGTGGTTACCAGACCATGGACCACAGAATTAGTTCTACAGGTCATTATTTGATGTTCCATGAAAAATGCATTCCATGATCACTAGGCTTGGCTAATCCTTGAATAAAGTTAAATGTTTGTTTTCTTCAGGGCTCTCAGATACTATAATATAGTGAACATATTCTGATTATCCTACAATAGATAGAATTCACTGGTTCCCAAATCCATTTGAAAAGAGAAAATGTTCTTGGTTTTGCTTCCCTATTTGTTGGCAATAACCTAGTAGTACTTAATGAAGTGCTTTTCCTGAGAAGGCAATTTGGGGCATAATGGAATACATTATATCTAGGATCATCTCAAACTGTAACATTCTTAATTTTTGTTTTTTAATTATAGAATAATACATGAATTAATTTTTAAAGTTAAACATTGCTGACTAATAATATTCCGATGTATTCCTTCTCTAACTTCTTCAGCTCAATCCTGATGTAAAAGGTAACTAGATGTGTTTATATCCATTTCCTATTCTTTCCTGTAACCTTTCCCCACTTTCATCACCATTTAACCTAAATTCATTTACATTTAGTAAAGCATGTTCAGTCCTTTTTTATTATTTTTAACTTTGTAAAGAATGATCAGGGATGCCTAAGGGTAGGCCTTAAATAAAAAAAAATATTCCTGACCAGAAAGAAAAGAGTGTGACTGAGCATCATTTCATGAGTACGAAGTCACAGCAGATTATTTTTGCAATTTTTGGTGAAGAGACTTAAGGAGAATCTGCCTCATACTTCAAAAATTTTGAAAAATGAAAATGGATAATTTTTACTTCCGAATCTCTAAGAATCCCCTAGGGCACGTTCCATGCAAGGCAGTTGAAAATGCCATTTTTAAATGTATAGGAATGATAGCTTTTCTTCCATAATTGATCAAACACAAGGTAGCAATTTTATACATGGAAGTATTTTCTTAGTAGTGATTTTAGGAGTATATGTGCAGGTAGAAAATCACCATGTAAAGGCAATTTGTGATTTCACCAAGAAAGAGTAAAAAGAAAAAGAAAAAAGGACATAAAAGTTTAACCCACTCCAAATCTAGTTAAGAAGGAGGACCATTGTGATCCTAAGACCTGCAAGGTACTGTAGAAAGAAGGAAGGCAACGATTGAAGCAGTTTCTTGGTTATATTTAGCATTTTCTGTCCTGTCTGATCTTATAAAGGGATTCTTTAGATGACACTGGAATGCATGGGTACCCAATGATTTTTATCCACCAAATAGCTAAGATTTGCTGCAATACATATTATTGATTGAAGGAGTTCCAACTTTTCAATAGTCCTGATATTAATTTGTGATCATATACCTAGAGAGAGTCAATAGATTCAGTGCTCCGCTAAGCTGTACCAGGTATCGAAGAAAAATATAAGGCCATGTTTCTTTTTCAAAGAGAAAAACCATGTCTTTGTTAGCTCTAGCCATTGTCAAATGCAGGCTCTCCTGCCTTTCCTGCATCTTTGAAGCCTCCTCCCTCTAAGAGGGATTGCCTTTTGTCACTCCCCACTCACCTACCTCTAGGCTACCTCTGCCCCTGGCTGTAGAAGCGCTTCTTCACATGATCTAATGTTTTGTGATCCTCCTTAAAGTTCAGAAAAAAAGTGAGACCTTAGAAGGAAATCAGCTATTTTTTCTTTTTTCTTATTGTCTATTAACTTTGAGGTCCATTCTATTGGTTACATCTTTTATACACAACCTGCCTAGATGGGAGAGAAGTTGGCAGAAGAGATCAGGCTGCATCTTCTGCCTGACTTAAAACACAATCATTAAAATGTTTTCCTGATTTAAAAAATAGTAAATTGGACAATCATCTATTATATCCTCAGAAATTCAGGCTAATGTCAAATATCAAAGCAATAAATGTTCATTTGGCAGCAGACTTTTTTAAAATGTAGGATAGTTTACTTTATGTTACATGACTAAATCTTTAAAAATTTAATTTTTGACTGTTTTGGGTGTACCTCCTGATATAACATAATAAAATTAAGAATAAAGTCTTCATATATTTTGCAATATAAAATATTCATTCCTATATATCAAGTAATGTATACAAAGACCTTAAGACTAGTGTCTAGCAAATTGTAAGCACTCAAAGATAATAGGCATTTTGTTATTATTATTATTAATGCTTTAATATTAAATCATCTATAAAATCCTACCCTAAAAGATGGATTAATAAGATATATTAAATACATTTAAGAGATTAAAACATAGACATGATTAAAGGCTTTATAAAGATTATTATAAAACCAGTTAAATGGAGAACTTATAGAAATATATTTAACACAAGAATATGCAAAATAACTTTCATAATCTATGTTAGGAAAATTTTTTATGCATAATAAAAATGATTCTGAGGAAGTCTTTATAAAAAGACTAGTGGCTCAGTGCACAGATTCATGCATATTGAAAGAAAATTAAATCAGGCTACTCCTTCTCTGGTTCTGGGGTGCATCACCTGAGAACCGCTGCTGCCAAGTCATCACAGCAAGGCAGTAAACCAGATTGAGGGCCAACAGTGCCCCAAGAACAATATAACCCACAGCCGAAGGTGGAATCACAGTCCTGCAAGGAATGGAGCTCCCTCCTCTCTGGTTCTGGGATGCGTCACCGAAAACCACCACTGCCAAGTCACTGCAGTTCAGCAGCTCCTGTGTTGAGCTTCTGTCCCCTGGTGGTCAGTGTGCATCATATGTACAGGCCAGTCAGAAGGTCACTTAGTCTTTTATATAAATAGATATCAGCATATATATTTGGAAAATGAGTCCATGAGTAATTTTTTTTCTTTACTTCTACTTTTTTTTGTTTACTACTATTTTGAAAAATAAATGTGTTGCATAAAGTGGGAAAGTATTAAAAATATGCACTCTAAGATAAACTGCTAATACTAATTATTAGAAAAAATTCTAAGCATGATTTTCCATCATATCTTCATCAGAACAATTTCGCAAAAAGTATAACTGATCCCTTCTAAATGTATCTTTAGTGTTCCAGATTTCAATGTGTAACAGTAACCCTTGCAATTCTTACAACCTCTGTACTTGGCATTTCCTTTAACATTTATTTTTTCAGTGAAGTGACAGATTTCAAAATCTCACTATTCTCCCTTTAATTAAGTCAATTCGATAATTAAACAAAGCCCAAACATAAGCAGGACACAAGGCAGGCGATGCCTCACTGTTGGAGAGAAAGGACCTTGCTCCTCCTACAGCTCCCCTTTCATGAGTTCTGGTGCTGGTGTGCTCCCTAAAACTGGAATGGGCTCCCTTGCTCCATTCATTGGAATAGTCAATTTCTGAGTCTTGAAGAAGGCTGGGGAAGTTAACTCACCATTCCCTGTAATGCTTGAGTTCAGCCAAACCCTAGGCAAGAAGGCATCTCTGAGGGATTCCATCGAAGTCCTTTTGGTATCAAGAAATAGGTCAACATCTACATTACTCTAAAGCAGTATTTTGCAAAACATAGTACCTGGAACATCTGTAACAAATCTGGGGAAGGGGGACTAAGAAAAATGCAGATGTGTTGGCTCTACCCCCAAATAATTAAATAAATATATTTGAATATATGATTCAAGTAAAATTATTTTTACAAATTCATCAAGGGCTTCTTTTGCACATTCAGATTTTTAGAACTGGTAATGCCAGACTCCATTGTTTCTAAGCCAGAACCAATAAGACCTTCTGTAGCTGGATTGAGCACTCCCAATTGGGATATCCTTAACCTCCATGTATTCCTTTTATTCCCTAATTATCTGCTTTAAATCCAAATTTTGCTTCTCTAGTGGAAGCATTAATCAGATTGATGCTTTTCTCTCTTGGCTTCTAGGGAAATAAATATTAGTAGAGCTATAATCCTAATAATTTACCATCAAGATAAACCAACAACAGATATTTAAATGCATCAATCTTTTTCTTCCTTTGGCTTGCCAACTCTCTCAGATCACCCCCGCCACACACACACACATACACACACACACACACACACACAAATACTGAGTTTCCATAAATGCTATGCAATTTGATGCCATCCTATAAACAGCTATGTTTAGTATGGCATCTATCAAGACACTTTCCATTGCATTTGAGGAAAAATTCACTCTGACTGGTTTAAACACTACATAGAATTGACTGAAAAGTACGGTTAGGGACAATTATCTCCAGATGAGACTCAATCCAGTGACACAATAAAATCTTCAAAGAAACCTGATAATAGGTATTCTTCTCATCGTAAAATTAACTCTCTTCCTGATAGAGGGCAGCACTCAACAGATTCTGGTGACTATATTCTTCCTTGTTCACATCCACAAGGAAGAATATATCAACCTACTCATAAAAATAGGAGAGATTATTTTTTTTTCTGGAAGCTCCGAGTAATATCTTTTTGCATCTGATTTGTACTGCAGTTTAGTCATCTACTCATCAGTGAACCAATCATTGGGTGCTGTTCAGAGGAGAATTGTCTAAGACCAATCAGCTCCGCACTGGGAGTTGGAGTTACAGGTGGCTTTTCCTGACATATATAGAGAGGTAAATGCCAAACTGGAAGCCAAATGAAAATCAGTTTATTACATACAAAAGTGAAAGGTAGACCAAAACCAACAACTATTTCCTATAGTTATAAAAATTAGCAACAGTTATGGTTCTATGTTCTTTAGCCATCAAAGCTTAAAGGGAAACCTAATCAATCACTTAAATGTCATTTCTCACAAGATGAACGAAGCTTTTTCCTGGCTTTGAAGAACAATTTTCCTCCGAGGCTTTATGGGTAGGACCCTGCAGTAGAATGAAGAAGAGCACAGTCCTCAATAGTGTTTACACAGTAAATTAATAACAGGTTCGTGATGCTTTTCATGTTAGGGTCTCTCAACATAAAAGGAGCTCATATGCCAAATGGTAGATCGAGCATGCAAGCCAATTGCTCAGGAAGCCCCCAAAGTGGGAGAATGAGTTTCCTCATTCTCAGACATGAAATGGCCCCAGATTTAAAGCTATGTTCCTTACCAACAAAAGTGTCATACTCATCTTTGCGGTCATTTGTAAGGCATTATTTGAACTTGTGTTCCTGAAAATAGTTCTAAAAAGGAATCCCACATTTCATAGAATATGTGTATACATAGGTGTGTATATATATGTGCATGTTTGTATATATAAATATAAATATATGGATATATATGAATATAATATATAATTTCATAGAATATAATGTTTCATAGAATATAAATGCACATATATATGTACATATGTACTCTACAAAATATGTATTTTTGGAAATTGGATTTCCTTTCTAGAACCTTTTATATATACATATATACTTACAAAATATACACATATATAAAGAGGATATATACATATTTTAAGACATATGAAATTGTGACCATCTGCAAGTGTGTGGTATATTAGATTTGATTAAATATGGGACTCTTATTTCTCTAGCAAAATGATGTTTACCCTAATATCCTATATAAAATAAACAGTCCTGGTGAAATGTTATATTGATGTGTTGATTTACAGTTTTCTTACAAAAGATAATTAATTGCTCCTTGGAGGTTTGGGTTTAAGAAAAATTTCTGTGAATAAATTAATCTCCTGTATCCTTTACTCCTGAAGAGAAAGGAGTGTCTGAGTTCAGGACAAGCTCTCGAATTACAAACAAGATGTACTTCCTTGTGTATGATTGCTTCCTTCAAGAAAATGATTAAAAAGATTAACATTCAAATAACAGAGTAAGCCAACTCTTATTACAACACACACACACACACACACACACACACACACACACACACACACCAACAGCTCCTGATATGTTTTGAAAATCACTGGGAACAAAATTGATTTCTACAAACGTCACTTAGTTTTATGATAATCAGAATACATTATTTGGAGAAAAATATTAATTTACGTAGGTCTGAAGAGTTGTCACCCAGTTAATTAATCCCATCTGCTATTTTTACTGTCAGTGCCACAGCAATCTGTTTGCCAGGAATTCAAAACCAGAAAAAAGGCCCCATGAGCCCCACTAACATTCTTTGTCTACAACATCTTTCACCTAATATACATGAATTCAAATTTGAAAAGGTGACAAAGAAAAAAATTATCAGGATAATATGCTTTATTTCATTTGCACTCACGGAAATTTAGAAAATTAACTTTAAATATCATGACATTCAAAAAAAACCAAACTGTGAAATTGCAGGGGAAAAAATAAGGAGGGTGTAGGAATATAATTAATTTTTTTTACCTTTGTTCCTAAAATAAAATGAGTGGTTTTGCTTGTAATTAAAATGTGTTCTTTATTCCTTACAATCTTCTCTTGATTTCTTGTGGCAAAAATTGTTCACTGCTCTTCATTCTGTTGTGTTGACTTTAAAGTAGAACTTGAAGTTGACTTTTTTCTTCGTAGTCTACCTTGTCTTTATTCTTTAAATAGTACTGTATTATGGGAGGCCTAATATTAGACTTGTTATTGTGAAATAACTCATATGTGACAATGTAATGTGAGCAATTACCTGCATTGTAAATTTCCCAAATAGACATATGGTATCTTCTTTTCCCCAGTGACTTTATTACTCAGGTGCTTCGGCAACTGCATTAACTCTTCAAGACACCCATTTCCCTAAACTTTTCAATTATACCAGAGAATATAATATAAATGAATTAAAGAATCTATCAGTAGAGAGAACTAAGTAAGCAAATTTAACGGACTTATGTGGTCACTGAACCCAAATATCAGATTTATCATTAGAAATGGCAAAATGTCTTTCATATTTCATCTGATGAGAGGCTGCTGTCAAGTTCATCAGAAACTGATCCACTGCCAAAGCTTGCATGCTGTTTCTTAGTATGTTTTTATTGATTTCAGAGAGATAGACAAGGAGAGAGAGAGAAACATCCATGACGAGAAGAGAATCACCAATTGGCTGCCTCCTGCATACCATATACAGGAGATCAAGCCTGCAACCTGAGCATGTGCCCTGATCCAGAATGGAACCCTGACTTCCTGATTCATAGGTCAACACTCAACCACTGAGCCACACTGGATTGATGGCATGTTATTTTTAATCTTTATTTTATTCATCTCAAAGTCTGATACTATTAATAACTTATCTCTTCCCCTTAAATCTGACTATAATCTTACTGATTAAAAGTTCTCTTTCATAAACATCTCCTCCAACCCTTGCATCTTTTTGTCATGTATTCTTCTAGAGCAATCTTATTCACACGCATGTGCTGAATGGTCAACTATTTTAATGCATCCATGTTTCTAATTGTATTTTCATCTGTTAGATTCCTCTACCTAGATCCACTTTAAACCCACTCAAAACAGATCACATTTTATTTTCCCTCAAACCTGATCGTCTCACCAATATTCTTCTACTTAAACTAATAGTGTCCTTATTCACTGAGTCATCTTTCTTCTTTACCCAGTGTTTATTGTTTGTGAAGTCATGATGCCTGCCCTGAATAAGTTTTTTGAGGATGGAAACCAATAAGGCCCACATTGTTTGCCCAATATTATTTCAGTTCTGAATTTATATTAGGCATACAACAAATGTTTGTTTATATGCATACAATGCCAAAGAATTATTAAACATAATCCATATTGTTTGGTTGCATTGGAATTCTGTTGGTAGAATTGTGCTTTGTGTTGTTTTCAAATATTTTTCCTAAACCCGAACTATACTAGACATTTGGAACATCAATACACAAAACAGATACTTTTCCCTAAAGATACTTAAATTCTAGTGGTGAAAAACAGACAATAAGTGATAATCATAAGATGGATGAATGGGTAGATAAATAGATAGATATAGATACACACACACACACACACTAGGAGGTAACTGCTAAATTACAAAAGAAAAATAGAACAAAGTTAGGTGGATAGTTAATTTGTTGAGAAATGTTAAAGTTTTAAAGAAGAAGGGAGAGAACAAATGAAGTTTTTTTGACCTTCCTCCAAAAATTGTGACTGAGGAAGATAGATTACAATCCTTTTCTCCTTTTACAATTGGGGGTTGCCATTTTTTTCTTCTGTTCGCAATCAACTCCCAGCCTAAGTACTGTGATAGAAATCTAATGGACCAAACAAATAAGCTCTGATATAGCCAATGAATGAAGCCATTCCTAAAGAGTGAGAAGTTAATGAAGAATTTTAAACAGCCTATCGACTCAGCTTCACTCTGTTACCATTTAAATGGCCTCAAATAAGATGTGAAGCTTAACATATCACGGAATAGCATGTGGTTTCTGGTGGCTTCAAACATTCTCTCATTAATCCTAGTTGCTGGATACATCAGCAATACCAAGAAGTTTGGAAAGGACCTCACCTCAAATCTATTTCTTTTGTTTTAAAGAATGAAGCAAAAGGTTAAATTATAAATTTTTTTCCTTATCACAATTATTAAAAGTGCATTTGTTTGGAGTGAAACTAATCAATACTCTGTTAATATTGATGTTTATGACTAGATACAGCATTCCAACAAAAAAATTAAAAATGCACTTGTACACACATGCCTGTTTCCTGCTGTATTTATCACCTGCTCCTGTAAGCTCTTAAATGTTCACATGTCCTTGGGTTCATTTTATTAAGTCATTTAATACATCTAAAGTCCCAAACGTGCTACCTTTCTCATACTATATGGGCAGTGTGCATCTCTTGGCTTTTAGTTTTGAATATTTATGTTTAAATTTTGAATCTGTTTGTGTACAGCTACATGCCTTGCCCATAGAGGCTCTATACAACATAGACACATGGCAGTTCATTCCTGGTGTCTCAGCATGCTCTTCTCCCTTTCACTCAAAAAGAGCATCCCTACCTGCATGGAAAATGAAGTGATCACCCTATGCAGGATTGACCTGAAACCTAGCGTCTTTAATGTGACTTCCAAGGCATTACCCACTGAGTCATCTACCCTTCTGGAACACCCTGATCCTCTGAGAGCTAGTGCCATCATCTTTTCTTTCTTCATCATTGTCATGGCTGCTTCCCCTCATTTGTCGAAGGCTTTGCAATCGGGCTTCTCGGCAGCCCGAGCCAGCTCTCGCCCTTTTTGTACTGAATGCTTCTGAACACCCAAACACTGAAATATCTCACTTCTTTTTCATGCGCATCTCTTATATTAATCACCATCCAATTGCATATTCATAATAATTCCCTAGATCTCGTCTGCTTTACCATTGAAATCTGATATTCAGAGATTTCTTTTTCTTACCACGCCTTCTATTTTCATATCCCCATAGCTTCCTTATTAATCACTTGCCCTAAATATATTATTTAATCACATCAATACCTCTAAGATTTGACCTCTCCACTGTCATACTTTAGGCCTCTGTTAATCAATTTGAGCCTTAGTTTCTTCCCTCTTTAGAATATATTCCTTTTTGTATTTAATTGGTTTCCTTTTTTCCTATTCCCTTAAAAGGACATACATTTTGGTAGAACAGGGATTTTTGTTTATTTACTGCTGTCTCTCTAGGCTCCTTGGACACAGTAGGCCCTCAACAGACACTAGCAGAACCAATGTTTGAATCAGTCAGATTGCAACTTAAAAGTCACTTCAGAGCCTTCCAGGCATGCTCAGTGGTTGAGCATCAACCTATAAACCAGGAGGTGATGGTTTGATTCCTGGTCAAGGCACATGCCTCACTTGCAGGCTCCATCCCCAATGCGGAGTCATGCAGAAGTCAGCCAGTCATTGATGTTTCTATCTCTCTTTCCTTTTCTCTTCTTCTCTGAAATCAATAAAATATATTTTTCAAAAAGTTACCTCAAAGATACCTATTTTGATGAGCCAAACTCAAAGAGCTTCCATCTCTACTCTAATTCACACTCTAGAAATATACCTCTTTGATCTTAGTCATTGCAAGTAGCAGCTCCAGAAATGTACTTCCTTATTATTCATACATTTTATTGAAGTCACTAACACATGGCAGGTACAGAACTTTCACAGGCTTCTATCAATACATCCACCTCCTAGCAGCATCCACACCCACTTATTTTCTCTTCCCTCTTTTACTATCAATGAGACATGTGTTCATCTGTAATCCCCATTCCCCATGCACAGTAGATTCTACCTTTTGTGCCTCGTCAAGGACATCACTGCCCTAGCTTCCTTTCACTTCTTTACATTATTACTTTTAACTCTCCAAAGAATCATCTGCCTATGATATGCTACTTTTATTCTGATTTTTGATGAAAACTCTTCTTTACTCTATCTACTCCCCCCTGCCAGCTAAAATCCTTTTCTATCTGTTACTGTGCAGCAAATCATCTTGAGAGATACATTTATACCTACATTTTCTATTTCCTCAGCTTACATTTTTTTCAAGTATACTTCCATCTGGTTTTCATTCTGCCATACCTTCAAAAAATGACCAAGACAAGGTCATCGGTAACTTCTGTGTTGCCAGATGCTCAATGCTTTTTATAATTTTATTTGGAAATAATCTCATACAAAAGTTTAACAATAAAAATAGTGCAAACCACACCAGAAAACCTTTGCTTATATTTAAATTATTGCGAATCTATATCACATTTTGGCATTCTCTCTCTCTGTCTCTTTCTGTCTGTCTCTGTCTCTCCCTCCCTCTCTTTCTACCTACTCACCCTCAAGCAAACACACATACCCCGTTTTTTTCTCTGAAATAGTAGAGGACAAGTATATATATATATTCGATAGCCCCTTTAGCCCTTAACATTTCATTGCATATTCCCTGAGAATAGAATATTTTCTTACATTATCACAGCACAGTTGTTATCTTCAGACGTTTATATAATACCATGAGTTTATCTCACCTACCATTCATTCGTATTCTAAATTTGTCAGTTGATAGAATAATGTATTCATACATTACCCCCACTCCCAATCACCCAAGTACAGGATCTTCATTGTCATATCTCTTTAGGATCTCTTACCCTTTGAGATAACATGAAGGGACACGGAGAGTATTATGCTAAGTGAAATAAGCCAGTCAGAGAAAGACAAGTATCACATGATCTCACTCATATATAAAATCTAATGAACAAAATAAACAAAATAGATCCAGAGACATAGAAGCATGGGACAGACTATTGAATCTCAAAGGGAAGGTATGGGTGGGTGGATGGGAAGTGTTCAACCAAACACACACACACACACACACACCAAAGGGAAGGTGTGCGTGGGTGGATGGGAAGTGTTCAACCACACACACACACACACACACACACACACACACACACACACAAAGTCAATGGACACAGACAATAGTGTGGTGAAGGCCTGGAGTGCGGGGTGTGAGGAGGTCAAGGGGGAAAAAGGGAACATATGTAATACTTTCAACAATAAATATTTTTAAAAAAAACCTTAAATAATTTCCAGGTATGTAGCAAAAGAATAAGAGTATAAATTTGACAATGATGCTTTAAAATGTTAGGAAGAGAGGGTCAGTGTTGGATAGGGCTGATTTAGGATAGTGTTGTAGAGATTTGCCTCCTAATCTGAGTCACTCTTTTCTGTTTCTTATATACTAGTAAGTACCTTATAAGTGTACTTTGTGTCTGTTAACTGGAGGATTGACCTCAGGGACGTGCCTACAAAATAAAGGAGAAAACTTGTATAGAGGGAAATAATTAGTCTACTTACTCTAAGACATTTCCATAGGTTTGTCTTTTATGACTTTGATATTTCATAAAATATAGTATATCCCCCTTAACCATATTTTTGATAATAGAGCATTCCTTCTTTTGGGCTGAAATAGATGACTTTGTGTCCATCTTGCATTATCATATCTGGAGGCATACAGCATCCATCTGACATCCTTAATTGGTGATTGTAATTTTGCTCACACATACAAGGTATCAATTGAGTTCTCCATTTTATGGTTATTGTTATTTCTTATCCTTACAAACTTTAATAAAAATGTTCTCTCTCCTCTCAGAATTTCCTCCTAGACTTAGCATCCATAGTGATCTTACCTTATCCAAGCTTTACTATGACTGTTGCAAAATGTTTTCCAACTTCAGCCTTCCAGTCACATTTACAATTATCCTTCAGCAATTTACTAGAAGCAATATCTCTTCCTACTACCTCTTTTTATCCTTTTACTATTAATATGTTTCTTTGTAATTTATACCTAGAATAAATATTATTTATTTTATATTATATATTGATTCTTGATTGTATCTAGAAAGTTCTTATATTATGCTCAGACTGTATTCCTATGTTTCTAGTTTTTGTGTAGGTTCCATTTCATACTTAGATTGCTCATATATTTAGACCTTATGCTTGTATGTAGTATGGATCTAACTATAGCTTTTGCTAAAAGCTTGTTTCAACACCTTTGTGAAAAAGCTACACTCTTGCCTTTCTTTCTGTGTGTTTTGAAAACTATAATGTCAATCTAAATCCCAAAGATAAGTGAATGCATGTATATATTTAGGCTTGAGTCCCTGAGGATTTTTCAAGTCTAGTACTCTTACAAGACATGTCTCAGACTTCAGCATTCTGGGTTAATTTTTCCTTGTACTCAATGGACTCTTTCAATGTGTAGATTAAGATCTCTAATTTCCAGAATTTTTTCTTGAGGTAAAATTTTCAATATTAGTTTACTTCCATGTTGTTTGTTGTATCTTCTTGCTTACGTGCACCAATAATATGAATGCCTGACCTCCCTTTCATGTTTTTGAGTTCTATTGATCCTTTTTACTTTTTTAAATCTCATTTTCATTCTCTTCAGTTTTATTATTTTCTTCAATGTCTTCAATTTTTATAAGATTTTTAAAAAATATGTTTTATCGAGGAAGAGGGGACAGAGAGATATAAACACCAATAATGAGAGAGTCATTGGTCAGCTGCCTCCTGCACACGCCCCACATTGGGGATCTAGCCCACAACCCAGACACATGCCCTGACCAGGATTGAACTGCGATCTCCCAATTCCTAGGTTGATGCTAAATCACTGAGCAACGCTGGCCAGGTTTAAGTTTTTTTTGTGTGTGTATGTGTTTTGTTGTTGTTGTTTTCTGTTTTAATTCTACTGTTCATTGTGTACCTTGCAATTTAGTCTTTATTTTTCTTTTTTTAAAGATATGTTTTTATTGGTTTCAGAGAGGATGGGCTAGGAAGAGAGAGAAACATAAATGATGAGAGAGAATCATTGATTGGCTGCCTCTTGCATGCCCCA
>NW_006292696.1:12079299-12081893 GCF_000327345.1 Myotis davidii
AGGGAGAGAGAGATAGAAACATCAATGATGAGAGAGAATCATTGATTGACTGCCTCCTGCACGCCCCCCACTGGGGATCGAGCCCACAACCCAGGCATATGCCTTTGGCCGGAATCAAACCTGAGACCCTTCAGTCCGCAGGTCTACGCTCTATCCACTGAGCCAAACTGGCTAGGGCATATTTTTCATTGAATCTTTTTAGTGCCCCCTCTTCTGCTCAGTGGCCACAGGTGGGGAGTGGGAGGTTGTAGGAATTTGTTTCTTTTTTCTTTTGCTTACAGGAATTTGAAGGTTGCCTCTCTCTGTCTCCTAGTAATGCTGAAAATGTTGATCCTGTGTGGTTCTATTTGTTTTCCTGTTGCTATTTTGATTGTTTTGGAGAGTAAAAGGGAGTTTTAGAATTATGCTACTATTTGTTTTGCCAGACTCCATTGGTCAATTCTCCGTCTGCATTTTATCTGATTTATCAGTAGTATTTGGCAGTGACGATAACTCTCTTCTCCTGGATATACTTTCTTCATGTTACTTTTAAGACACTATACTTCTAGTTTTCCTTATAACATTGTCATGGATCTTTTAATTTCATCTTCTCCCACGCCCTCCTGTTTTATATCTGAAATTGCAAAGTCTTAATAGTACATAGAGTTTTTACTCAACACTTGTACTTCAAACAGACCTCTCAAAATCAGCATTTTCTTAATTGGACTCCTAATTTCCCTTCTTCTAAATGTGCACATACATCCTCCTTAAGACTTTTCTAGCCCCATTGAATATTGCATTATTTTTAATAAGGACCTAATCTGTCAACTTTTTGACTCTTCTGTTTCTCTTAAATCTTACAACCAATTCACTAAGAGATCCTAATATTTCAATTATAAGATAATTACAGTTTGAGCTTTCTCCACCACCTCTATCTACTCTTAACACCCTAGTGAGAGCTGCCATCATTTTTCATCTGGACCACTGCCATGACCTCTTAAATGTGTCTTCCCTTCACTACTTACAGTAGCCAGAGTAATTCTCTTTAAAATTAAAGCTCCTTTGCTCAAACTCTCCAGGGGCTCTCTATTTCCCCCAGTATATTAGCTAAATGCTTTATTATAACGTCCTACAAAGTCTTACATGATCTGTCACACATTGCCTCTATCATCTATTAGACTACCATTTGATTATTCCATTTTAGTTGCCTTGGTTTCCCTCTTGTTCTGCAAATAGGCAAGGTATTCTCCTGCATTGGTATTTTACATTAGTAATTCTTCCTGCTTAGAACACTCTTCACCCAGCTACCCACACAGCTCACTCTCTCACTTGCCACACACATATGCTGAAATACTGCCTTCTCAATGAAGCATACCCTGACCTTCCTATTAATGTTATAATTTGGTCTATCCACCCTGTCTTAGTGCCAAAGAAGGATAATACACATGCTGCTCTTCTAAAGGTGAAAATGTTTTGCCTTTTCCCACTCAAAAACAGATATATCAAGTAGATGGAGGTGTTTTATTTCCTTCTTCAGTTCCAGAATGATCATAAGTCTGGTATTCTTTGAGGAAATAATGCACGTTAAAGATACCCTGGTAACTTTAAAAGAAATTTCTAAGTAATAAGCACTGGAAAAATAGTAATTTATTTCCCTATGACTTTTACTAACCCCCAAATTACTCTGTAGACACAGAATGAAACACTGTTGTGGCAGAGTCCTGCATCTGTTCAGGTAATTCACAGATGGAATAAATTAGGTACTTAGCAAGGATGATAATTCATTAGGCGACTAGGAAAAAATTTAGGGTATTAGAGCAGAGTGGGCTTGTGGAGGAATTTGCACAAATCCCTTACTTCTTCTAGATAGCACTGATGCATGCTACATTCTTTTTACTGAAATGTTGAGGTTTGGGGGAAAGGATAAAATGTAATATAATAGGTACTTATCTTAAAATCCCCCTATTCTTAGCATATCTCTGAGGAACAGCAACATTCCTACAGTTTGATGTGAGAAATGGTTGAGAGTAAAGTGAAGAAATTTAGAAAACTATTTAATGCTTTGGAATACCCAGTTATAAATCAACCAAAAGTTCTCTTAGAGACTCGATGGAATTATTGGGTTACCCACAATATGGTTTGTGCCCAGAAGTTTCAGAATCAGGAAAGGAGGTTTGTGTTTACTAGGTAAATGCCTCTGGCAATTTTAATTAAGGAATCAAAGTTTCAATTCTCCTATTTGTAAAATAGAAATAATAATGTCAACTTTGTAAGGGTCATATGAGGACAAAATAGTTGTAAAGTGCTGTATTAGTTACCTATGGCAGCTGTGACAAATTACCACAAACTTAGTGGCTCAAAACAACATTTATTATCTTACATTTCTATAGAGCAAGAGTCCAATGTAGATTTTATTGGTTAAGATCAAGGTTTTGGCAGGGTGCTGTCCTTCCTGGAGGCCCTAGGTGCTGGGGTCCAACCCCATCAGGTCCAGGGGTCCCCAAAGGTGTGGATGGAATCGGCGAAGAAGGAATGACACGGAGATAGTGTTCAGTTGATCAGCAGCCTTGCCAGGATCTCTAGCCACAATCTCCAGCCAAGTTCTGTGTCCATGT
>NW_006292696.1:12082049-12098508 GCF_000327345.1 Myotis davidii
TCTTTTTCAGACTAATTTCTTTATTTTGGTTCTATATAGTATTTTTGATGCTGGTTATGAAAACAGTTTGTAACTCGTCTTCCTATAAACCATATTTTTTTACCATATTTTCTTAGTATACTCGTCGACGACTGAAAAAGAACATTTTGTGAAAACGTGTATACACATTTCTGCCGGGGAAGGGGTTAAGAGGTTTTATTCCCTCCCTAACTTTAGGGGAAAATCCCTACCTGGGGAAACAACCTTTCTCAGAGAGGTGACCTTAGTTAAAACACAGCGCCAAGAAGGTGAGCAAACATATTAAGAACAGTATGCCATATATGCCAGGTCCCTTGAAACAGCAAGGATGGACTGGCTCCCGGCACACAGGGAAACATTCCTGTCCTTACCTTCTCCAGCTCATAGAGACCGCACACTTTCCTTGGCTTATGGCCCCTTCCTCAAACTTCAGAGCCAATGATATAAGACTAAGTTCTCATGCTTTCTTGTCTCTAGTTCTATTTTTTAAATTCCTTCTTCCACTTTTAGAGACCCCTGTGATTACCTTGCAGCCACCTGGATAATCTAGAATCATCCAGCTATTTTAAGGTCCTCTGATGGTTATCAGAGAAGTGTTTGGATGGTCTTTCTCTGTTGCTAGTGGGAGTGGGGCTCTTAGGGTATAGCGGGACTAAGCATACAGGAGGATGGGCTATGATAGAAAGCTTTATTTGTGTGGAACTACATCCCTACATTTCTACAGCCCCATTTCACTGGATCCAGTCCTAGAAGATGTGCAGCAGGGGATTCAGTAGTGCCAGAAGCAAGGCCAGCCTCTGAGGTTTCCGTTCCATGTTGGAATGGGGCCGGGTACAGCATTAGTCTAGTTGCAGTGCAATAGTCCATTGTGTGTGGGTCCACACGGCCATGAGCCATGTGGGTGAATTCACAGATGCCCAAGGAGGGTGCTCCCTGCAACAAGAGTCCCAAGAGAGCAAGGTAGCACAAATCAAGAGCAACAAGAGAGCCTTACTCCTTTGTTTGGCAGATTAAATATCTCCAATGTTCCTGCGCTTGCAGCAATCATGCCTATTCTGGCCAATGACCTGTTTCTAGGTGTGACTGACAGAAAAGTCCCCTCACTATGTCACTCAGACTTACTGGGCATGTGACCCTTCCCTCAGTGATCTGTGGGGAACAGAGATGGGGACTGTTAAACTGCAGCTTCCTGGCAAAGCTACACACATGAAACACCATGCCTATATTTGATCTTCCCTTTGCTCCTTTCTTTTTATTAATAACCAGGTTATGTCCAGCCAGCGTGGCTCAGTGGTTGAGTGGTGACCCATGAACCAAGAGGTCACTGGTTTGATTCCTGATCAGGGCACATGCCTGAGTTGCAGGTTTGATCTCCAGTGGGCGGCGTGTCTGAGACAGCCCATTGTTGTTTCTATCGCTTTATCCCTCTCCCTTCTTCTCCTTCTAGAATCAATAAAAATATTTTAAAAGAATAAGTAGGTTAAATCACAATGGTATCATGATTAATTAACAACCTTAATTATATCTCCAACCTTAATTTCCCTTCGCCATGTAACCTAACATATCCACATGTTCAGGGGATAAGACTATATAATCTTTAAAGGACCATTATTTTGCCTACCACAAGTGCTATTATTGAAAGAGTCTTCAGTTCCTGTTATTAGTCTTCCATGGTGATCACAACAGTATCAGCTTCATAGTATATACGTGTTGATTAGATGAGCTAGTACAAATGAAGGGCCAACAATAGCTCTTAGGAAACAGTAGCTATAACTTAGTACTTAGAGTCTAGCTTTTTGTTTGCTTATCTTTCTGGTTGTTTTTTGTTGTTTCTATTGTTTGTTTATTTACGAGTACAATAAACATTACTTAATTGGTATATTTCACATTATTGTGAAAATTAGAGATAATATATGTAGTGTCCCTAACACTTACTGGTTGTATAAAATCATGTATCTACCTAATATCTCTAATTCTTCTATTTCTCATCTGTAAATTGGGGTCAATAATTGTATATAACTCAGAGGATTCTTGTAAGATTGAATTAGAATATATACATTAAGCATTTAGCACAGTGCCTGATACCTACCTAAAGGTTCCATAGCAAGTTAGTCATTATTATAATTTGTGATAATACAAATCATTACTATCTCCACATGTCCTATTACTCATAACTCTTTCTAAAAGAACTCCCTCTTGAAAGATTTCAGTTTTCTTGGAATAATCAATGCTATATGAGAAAACTGGGAATGTGTTCATCATGGACAGATGGATTCAATCTCTTCAAGCCAAAGCAAATTACTCCCTACCTGCGGAATCCCTCCCTTTTCCAGGGACCTATTGCGGTTTAGTGAAAAGCAAAGATAAATGGGCATTCTCAGGCTGACCATAAGCCAAGAGTGGAGGACACATCCTTGCCAAATCTACATGTACTAGATGCACAGGGCGTTGTGCAAACTGCGGGAGTCCTAGCAATCTGAATAAGATCCTGAGAAGCAGCTGCTATTTGAAGACTTCTGTGGCCATTCTTATTCCTTGGTTTCCATTGCTGGCCTGAGGGTATTACTTGAGACACTCCCATTTGATGCGTTTTCCTTAAAATTAGAGTAGCTTTGTCCATATGTCTGTAAGTTACCTATTAAAATATAACATAAGCCTAGGCTTTTTAGGAAGAGATAGAATCAGACCCTTTTCTTTAACTTTTTATTTTGGCTAATTTTTTGTTTAAAAGCGAGAAAATGTTCTGTGCTTTTTGTAGTTATTGTCAAATACATATTGCCTTTATAGGCCTCTTTGTTTTTATACCTTCTGGTCCTTTTTCAGTCCACAAGCTGACGCTCTATCCACTGAGCCAAACCGGTTTCGGCACCTTCTGGTCCTTTTACAAACAATGTTTTCAGCCTTCTTATTTACTTAGAAAACTTCTTTTGACTATTGAAAATCTGTCTCAGATAGTACTTCCTTCTCCAAATCTCTTCCCAAAATTGTCAATCTATCCTTTGCTAAATGACTTCAGGTCTTATACTGATTATTTCATTTCATTTAACACATTTAATTATAATTTGTTGCTTTACTACTTGTATTACCAACTACTTCATGGTCTACTTGGGGAAGAAAGTTTGTCTTTTCTATCTCTATGTCTTAGATAGCATCATAGTGCCTAGAAGATTGCTACAAGTTTAGCAATTTTTTTAACCCTCACCCGAGAATATGTATTTTTAAAAATTGATTTTAGAAAAAGACAGGAAGAGAGAGAAAGAGAAACATCAATCTGTGGTCTCCTGTAGTGCCCCCACTGAGGATTGAACTCACAACCTAAGTATGTGCCCTGAGTGAGAATTTGAACCCACAACCTTTTGGTGTATGGGAGGATGCTCCAAGCAACTGAGCCACTGGATCAGGGCAAAAGATTAGCAAATTTTTGGCAAAAGAAGCAATGGGCTTAGGAATATTTGAGTTTCGAAAAGGAGACACTAAAACTAACAAGCAAAACTAAAAATTTATGAAAGGTATATGGGAGTATTTCATAAAACTGAGGATTAGGAAGCATTGAGTTCTAAGTACCATGGATGATTCAGTCCCTCACTAATGAAAAGTCTTTGATCTCCTTTCTTTCTCTCTCTGCAAATATCTTCATTCTTTCTCTCTTCAGACTGGTTTCCCTGCATCTCAAGTAAAAAAGGAAAGAAGATTGATACTCCAATAAGACTCCCCTGATTAAATGTCCTTTCCATTCAATCATGAATCAAAGAACAACTAGGTATGTTGTTGTTGTTGTTTTAATCTTAATAGGAGTTTTGCTAGAGAAAGAATTTGATTGGCCCTCTTAGGTCAAATGGCATTCATACACTCATTTAAAAAGATCCCTAATTTGGAGATTTGAGGTAGAATTATTTCTGAGTTGACATCATGGGGCTGGTGATAGTCCCAGATAAGGACAAGGACTGTGTGATTGGATAGGGCAACACCTGTCCACTACACCTAGCTAGGAGAAGTAATTGAGTTCCTAACATCTTACAGTAAATGATTTTACTTAAGGTAAGAGCCGAAGGTTATGTTCGTAGCACTGGTCACCTGGGCAAAAAGACTCCCCAGAGATTAAAGTCAATGGGAAAGACCACACTTAGCTCTCAGTTTTACCAGGCTGAGTCTACTTTTGCCTAGCAACCAGAAGCTCCGGGGACTTGGTTGGTGTCTTTCGCATGCAGAGCCACTCTCAGCGGCTGCTGTGTATTTATTAAACACCACCAGTACTCATTACGGATGTGTTAAAAATTCAGATCCTTGGAGAACACAGTAGATCGAAGTATTGACTCCTGTTTCACTTTCCCCATCTGTCCAAACATCAATAACAACAGTGTATGGGGGTCTGGAAGCACTGGGCTAATGTACCTTCCTTCGATCATAATTCCAGAGTTCGCCTTAATTAAGATTGATTTTTGCCCCTATGTTGTACATCTCTTAACTAACAGAAAAGTCGCAAGGGCACAGTTTAAGCATTAAGAATGTGAGGATTGAGGAGGAGAGAGTGGAATCAAATCTGGTGCTTATGGAGTCTAAAAACTGCATGGCTAGTATGCTTCAAATAAATCCTCCAGCAGATTTCAAAGGCACTGAAGGAGTCACATAAGGGCACTGGAAGAATGAATTGCTCTTCTGACACATTTTCCTTCCTATGTGCTGCCTGGGTGCATTATTGTTTATGGGAGGAAAGAAAGGTACTTTAGATTAAGCAAGTGAAGGCCACAGCAGGCCGGAGTTGTTTGCTTCTTTTCTTAGACATTTTCAGAAACATCCCTATCATCAACAAAATCCTGAGTGCTCATAATACTGCAGGCTCCTTCAAAATACTTGTGCTCAACAAAGGGAATGTGCAGTGTCTGCCCTCAAGCAAATTACAATCTAGAGTAGAAAGTAGATATGGCACTAAGAAAAAGGGAAAGTGAAATCACACAATGCATGAATAGAAACGCCACACAAAGAGACTTTGATGAGTTGTGACCCTGCACCTTCATCCAGCTGCTGAAAGAGGCTTTTTTTTTGGAAATAACTTTCAGGGTTTTTGTTTGGTGTGTGTGTGTGTGTGTATTTTAAAGAATAATCTAAAAAGTAGATTGTTGGTTAGGGAGAAATAAAGTGGCTGTTCTAAGGATTTTGAATGTTTTATGCTAGAATTTTTAACTTTCTATTTATTAAAGCCTATCACAAGAATCAAAGGTCTTGGTGTGTGTGTGTGTGTGTGTGTGTGTGTGTGTGTGTGTGTGTGAGAGAGAGAGAGAGAGAGAGAGAGAGAGAGAGAGGTGGGAGTGAGAGAGAGAGAGAGAGAGAGAGAGAGAGAAAGAGAGAGAGAGAGAGCTGTATACAGACTACTTGCTTCTTTGCTTCTGTAACAAAGATAGATTCCAACTGTTACCCTCTTGCAGTAAGCGTTACATGTCACACAAACAGACACAGAAAATTTCAAAGGATTGTTTTTATAACTATTTAAACAAATATTATAATAATTGCATTTTTTTCTGCTTGGTTTTCTTCCAATTTTTGCTTCAAATCAGCTCTGGAAAACCTATTGTATATTTGTGTGATTTAAATATTGAATATATGTGTGAAACATCTGGGGAACTCTGATAGGGATCATTTGGGGGTTTGAATTAGGAAATTCTCATGTTGGTTATAATAGAAAAGGAAATTATTTCAAGGATTCAGGGTCTTGGACTCCAGTTACTAATGCATCCATGCAAATATGTAGTCAAGGTCTTTCCAAGGTCACCCAGTCTCTTGTCTTTATCCTTTACAAAGAGCTTCTTTGTTCTCCTCTGTGCAAACCAGACTGCACAGTCCCCAAGGGAAGAAAAAGAAATGAATGAGTGAAAACGAGAGAAAGGCAAATGTGATGGGTATCAAGGTAAGAATATATGTTCTGTGTGTGTGTGTGTGTGTGTGTGTGTGTGCGCGCGCGTGCATTTATGAAAACTAATGTGGATACATTCATTCACTCTGACACATTTTAAAATAAAATATTTTTGATGTGCTGAAATAAAGCATATATGAACTGCTGCTAGCTAGAAGACACTGAGACTGGGAAAGGAAGGGACTATATTAATATCACTTTCTTGGTGGACAGTAGCTGAAAGTTTTTTTCTCTCTTGATTACATTACATGTTTACTTGGGTCCGTGGAGAGGCTCTGCCCTAGAACCCCGCCTGATAACGTTCTTTCATCTGGTAGAGACACCATCTGGAACACAATGCCCCCATGGTTGCTTCCTTAGCCCTGACCAGAGAAGGTGAAAGCTTGAGGGCCACATATTGGCTCTTACATTATTTAGATTGGCAATAAAACAGATCACTTCCGCTCTACCCTCACTGAATGGAAGTAGTCATAGGGACTCTAGTCTCTTTCTGTATATGTTGTATTCCAATAAGACATAAACTCATGTGCAATAGATTCCAAAACTAAAAGGGCTTATTGAGGATACCATAATATAGGGTAGTTCATAGTGAAAATTTAAGTTTTATACTCTAGGCCAGGTTTTCTCAGAGTATGATAGCTGGACCAGTAGCCTGGGCATCATCTGCCTACTTATTAGAAACTCAAAATCTAAGCCCTGCCCCATGCTGCAGATAGGGTGCTTCCAGGGCCACCCTCTCTAGTTGCACTTTGTCAAAATTGCTTGCCCTGATTCTATAAGTCTCAGATCACTATGAACATACAGTGAGAAGGTCTGACAGTACATCCCCTAGAATGCCTGTCCTAACAGACTTCCAATGATGCTTCTAGGAAGACAGACCTACCTCAATCTTTAGCAATTAAAATGGATCACCCCTGCTTTAATTCCTCCTCCTTCATTTCTAAATCACTAGGTGTCTTGCTACACGTCAATAACTACACACCAATAACATGAGCTTTCTGAGTTCACCCTTCCAGAAGTAGGAAGACTGAATGCATTCGTTCTTATTGCTGTTGTAACAAATTAATACAAACCTGGTGGCTTAAAACAACATGCATTTATTATTTTACAGTTCTGGAGGTCAGAGTCTGATTTGTGTATCCCTGGATTAAAACCAAGGTGTATACAAGACTTCACTTCTTTCCGGAGACTCCAGAGGAAAATCTCTTTCTGGCTCTTTTCAGCTTCTAGGAGCTGCCTACATTCCTTGGCTTATCGCTGGCTTTTCCATCTTCAAAGCCAGCAATAATTTTTCAAATCATATCACTTAGATACTAGTTTTTCTGCCTTTCTCAACCCTTGTGATCATCTTGAATATAACATGTAATCCAGAAGAATCTTCTGATTTTAAAATCAGCTAATTAACCACCTTCATTCCATCTGCAATCTTACTCCCCCTTGCCATATAAAGTAACATAGTCCCAGACTCTGCCGATGGGGGCTTCTTTGGGGAGCCATTATTCTGCCTACCACACGGGCCAACTCAGAACTTTACCTCTTACCCTTTTACTGACCCTAAACTAATGTTTGGTTTACAAAAACAGACACTATGTGAGGTTAGACATACCAGTCAAATGAACTTGCTTATAGATCTCTTCATCACCCTACTTGCATAATAAACATGGCTGAATGTTTCCGAACATCCAAAATACTCCTTGGTGTTTTCTTTACCAGCCTGTGTAACTTTTCTGGCTCTAGATCTCACATCCTGTGTGATTTCCTTGACACCTCATTCCCATTTATTCCAGTTTCTCTGTCACCAGTATCCCCTGCTTAGTATCCAGGACTCGTTTACATTATGAACAGATACTATGAAGGCATTTCTAAAGTTTCCTGTGATGTGTGCATTTTGCTAGTTTGTCGTTTGCCTGCCCCTTTCCCTCACTGACTCTATCAACAGGTCAAGGGCAAAGAACCGGCTGTGCCTCTCCCGCTTCTCTTAGTTTCTAACGCAGAGTTTGCTCATTTTTGCTTAATATGTTTCTCAAACTCATGTCACACAGAGAAAGGCTTAAAAAGGAAGTCATTCAGAACACTTTCTAAATTAGTGGAATCATCCATAATCCTTGGTCAGTTACCTCTGTTCTCATTTTTTCCCCCATTCTTTGTAAGTAAAGCCTTTAATAGGAGACATTCTTGATCAAAATGTGTGATTTCTTAACAGGGCACCTGCACACTACCAGGGTTTATCAAGGACTTGCAATACTGTGCCTGACACTGGCCTAAGGACTTTACATATGTTTTTGTTATCATCAGACATTTCTGAATTAAATACTATTCCTGCTCTGTAGTTTTTAGTCAAGTAAATTGAGTCACAGAGAGTTTAGGCAGCTTATTTATGACCACCCAGCAAATAAGGGTCAGGACAGCTCGATATCAGCTCTCTCACAAACCCCGCTATCTTCAGCATGAAGCTGTAGGTCCTGACCCTCTGAGGTATTCCTTGCAGTTGCTCCACTGGCTCCCTCAGGAACCATGTCAAATCAAACCTATTAGACCCCAAACTGCCTTTCCAATTCAATTCAAGAAGTATTTATTGACTGTATGCTACATGCCAGGTGTCATTTACCTGTGATTCAGCAGTGTTTATGCCAACTCTGCCTTAGAGCAGAGTTACGCACTTTCTTCAAAAGAGATTGTGTCTCAAATATAGAAATCGTTAATGTCAAGGACATGCTTAAAATTGCTTTTGAACTTGTGCATTCAACAAATGTTTACTGAGCATTTACCTTGTGCTGTGCACTGAAGGTATGGTGGTGAGGCCTGCTTTCATGAATCTTAGAGTCAAGTCAGGAAAGAGTCTGGTGGGGAACATGTAACTGTTTAATTCTGTGCTGAGATAAGTGCTTGGAAGGAAAGGAGTACAATTCTTTGTGTTAAACAAACAAAAGCCAAACTCCCTTCCTCAAGGAGAGGGTCCAGGAGGGCTTCCCTGAGAGAGTGAGACTTAGGCCAGCGGTTCTCAACCTGTGGGTCGCGACCCCTTTGGGGAAACACATGTATAATTACATATTGTTTTTGTGATTAATCACTATGCTCTAATTATGTTCAATTTGTAACAATGAAATTGGGGGTCACTACAACATGAAGAACTGTATTAAAGAGTTGCTGCATTAGGAAGGTTGAGAACCACTGCCTTAAGGGCTCTTGGAGGGTGGGGGACAGTCAGATTTCAAAGGCTGAATACATTTGTCTGTGTTAACTTTTGGGAGAATTCCAAGAATTAGTTTTCACTTTTGAGTTATTAATTCCATCCTCTGACTCATCTCTTCATACCTAACAGCATCCTCCAGAAGCTATAAAAATCTCTAGAGGTCCTCGAAGTAATGAGAAAGCTGATGGGGTACCCCCGTCTCTAATAATTATACTTTGATTTCTCCATAACAGTCTTCAGTTTACTGCCAGTTGTCAGAACAACTTTTGCAGCTTTAACCTCTCTGTGCGGCATCCTTCCCCGGGTTCCTGCAGATTCTCCCTCAGCGGTCTCATTTCCTTTGCAGTTCCCCTCTGTGTGCATTTTTCCACTAGGTGGAGCTGTAACAATTTAGCTCGCAGATCACAACGTGAGACATTAAATTCACTGACCACCGCTTAGTCCTCTAGGGAAGCATATTGCTGTGGCCCAGAATTGCAAATCAAGTGCAGAGTCAGACAACAGAACAACAAATCCCATAACAGGAACACAATTGGAGATAACAAATTCCATGGGACAAATGCACGTTGATTCCACAAGTGAGCTCTGTGTTAGGCTTCCTGAATTGCTTACCCTACTCCTCTGCGGCCAGAGTCAGGAAGCCTGGGTTCTGCACCCAACTCTGCCACTTACCAGCAGTGGGCTCATCTTTCTGAGGCCCCTTGTTCACCTCTTTAACACGAAGGGGTCAGAGCAGATGACTTGGAGAGTGTCTTCCAACTGTAACTCTGGATTTTACTATAAAATTGTCATCAAATTTTAACAATTTTTGTAACAACAGGGGAAGATGTGAATTTCAATGTCTGTTCTTCAAGTCTTCTGTGTTAAAAATCTGTATCTATACACAGTTGTAAATGAGCTTTGGGATGATTTTACTCGCTTTTATTTAATCTTAAAAACATAGGGTAAGTTAGGGGATTTCCAACTTTAAATATGAGATTTTGATTTGATAAGTTTAAAGGCCAAAGAAAGGGTGGCTTCTTGGAAGAAATTCACTCATCAACCACTCATGTCCAAGTAAGTGTGCCCAGCAAATTTAGTTGTTTAGTTAAGTGTCTACACCTTTATTTATATAGGACTTTGCATGTCAATATCCTTTTCTATTGTGGGGAATTAACAAGACAAGATTGCAGATCAGACATAAGGAGGTTGCTTTGCAGTGAGAAATGTATACATTCCCTATTTGCAATTCATTCGGGCTTTCTATTTCATGTTTGTTCCTCAGTTGTACAACCTGAAACAACCTTTTTCTAGTTTTAGAGAGCCCGGCTTTCCTTGGGGAAAGATTTCCCTATCACCAGAAAGGATACATCTTTTGTCAGAAGATACTAGAAATTGGCACCTGCCTTCCTCTCCTGTCTAAAATCTGCTTCTCTGTCCAGCCCATGACAATGAAAACATTAGTTCAGTCTGTTCTTTGTGGAACATTAATTGGATAGAAGCACCGAAAACCTAACAGGTATTTGTTATAATGGAAAGGGCATCAGAGTTCATTCAGTTAAACCCTTTTTATTATACCAATGAGGAATTGAAGACCCAAGGTTAAGTGGCTTACCCAAATTTATTCAGTGAGTGAGTGAGAATATTGTTTTTAGAGGGAAACTCAGATTGAACAAAAGGAAGACTAAACCCATTCGTTAGTTTCTCCAGCTATATAATCCCAATATTTTGACCCAAGACTAACTTAGTGTCTACAAGATGGGATCACCTGTTCTGTGGTTGGCATGTAGAAGCCATACAGTGCAATTTGTGGAAAGTGTCTGATAGTATCATAAATGAACTATAACCCAAAGACTAGAGTAAGGCCCAGGCTTGTGGGGCAACTAGTCCAATGAAACAATTCACCAAAAGAGCTCAGGTAAATTGATACAGATTCTCTCCTTGAACAGCCTTTTTTTTATTTTATTGATTTTTTTTTTACAGAGAGGAAGGGAGAGGGACAGAGAGTTAGAAACATTGATGAGAGAGAATCATCGATCAGCCTCCTCCTGCATACCCCCCACTGGGGATGTGCTCGCAACCAAGGCACATGCCCTTGACCGGAATCGAACCTGGGACCCTTCAGTCCGCAGGCCGATGCTCTATCCACTGAACCAAACTGGCCAGGGCTCCTGGAATAGTCTTTAGCCAGGCTTCTCTGAGCCCTGTTGTTGACTGGGCCTCAGCCGTGCATGGCCTACACCGATCCCTAGTCCTATCTTCAACCTGCCTAGCCCCGTTGTAGCAAGAACTCTGCTAAGTTTCGTGACAATTCTCAACCCTTGATATCTGATCCCATTGGTCTTCCTTCAGGAAGAATACTGTTAAGTCCTTTAAGTCTAGAATCCCCCATTCCTAATGTCTCCTCTTAGTACTTTTTCATCTACTGACCCCTCTTTTTGCTCAGTGGCTGTAAACTCCCAGCTGTCTTTCCTGTAATGAGTGGAGCCTGATTGTTCTCCCCTATTGCAATGCCCGCATCCAAAATGTCTTGAATAATATATTTATATTTGCAACCTTTGCACTCCTCTCTAACTTACTTATATCTATTTGTCACACAAAATTGTGTTTCCTTTAAACAATGTGAAGAAAATGTAGAACTTACAGAAATAACCCATGCCAAGTCAGTGATCTCTTGTATTTTGTGGCATATTTTTGAGGAAATGAAAAGCAGGACGAGGCAAGAGAAGAGATTTCCTTAGAAATGTGTAGTGTGGTTTCTCACTAGCTTCCTTTTGGTTGTATGATCTTGGTCTAGTTTTCTGCTTTATCCGAGGTACCACACCACCAGCCAAAATGGGGACAGAGCTGCTCTGCCTGTCACCCAGTGTCTTCAGGACCTCAGAGTGGGAAAAGTGTGGGAAAAGTGTGGCCAGTGCTTGACAAACATCAGGCTCTATGATTATTGTGTAGGATAGATGGCAGAACTGGGGTCTCATTCTCTTACACATTTGTCCTCAGGAGGAGACTCTGCCTTGTGGTATTTGGGCAGAATAATTATTAGTAGTGTAGTGGGGTTAGAAAGACTGCTTCCTTATAATTAAATCAAATAAAACAGTGAGGAGAGGGGGGTACATATCAGGCCTGATCCACTAAATTTTAAGAGCTGCTATGCGTTGTATACATACATTATATACCTATCGGGTAATACTATGATCTTATTTGTGAATGAAAATTTCACGTCATATTGAAAGCCATGCTGGGACAGAAATGGCCTCCAGATGTATTACCAAAAGTACCTAAAGATTGCATTAAAATATCATAAGATTAAATATTTCCATTGATGATGTTAATATGTTCATTGGTGTTCTGCTTAGCTCTCTGAGGAACAAGAACTCCATTGATTCAGAGGAAAAGAAAATCTGCTATCTAATATTCTGTAGGAGTAGGGGTTGAAATGGGTGGGTCTCAGATTGTCTTTTTTAAAAAATATATTTTATTGGTTTTTTACAGAGAGGAAGGGAGAGGGATAGAGAATTAGAAACATCGACGAGGGAGAAACATCGATCAGCTGCCTCCTGCACACCTCCTACTGGGGATGTGCCTGCAACCAAGGTACGTGCCCTTGACCAGAATTGAACCTGGGACCTTTCAGTCCACAGTCCAACACTGTCCACTGAGCCAAACTGGTTAGGGCTCAGATTGTTTTAATATAATTTCATGGATATGTCAGAGGATGACAAGATGTGAAGGGAAAGTGTTCACATGGGAGTCAGGATATTGGGCTGCTTTAACTTAATCAACCTTTTTTTTTTTTCAATTGAGCACTTTCTTGCTACTTGACAAGCCACTAGATTAACAATGGACAACACAGAATATGAAGTTTCTGTCAAATAATAGGGGTGGGGAAGCCATGATTAACTGAGGTGAACTTAATCCAAGAAGAGGTGAATATGATTGCTTGAGGTGGTTCAGGGTGAAGAAGCAGAATGCTTTGAACAGAATTAGTCAGGATTTCTCTCAAAGTGTGACACAGCATGGCTCATGGCTGCAATCTGGACAGCAAATCAGAATTCTTTTTGGGTATAAAATTTCCTGTGTTTTAAAGTAATTCCAGAGAATGATGGAAAATGACACTGGAAAGGGCACTGAAGGCAGGGACAAAGTCTAGACTCAGCTTTGCCCCTGACGAGGCCTTGATAAGGGCAAGTCTCTAGATTTTAGTATTTTTCATCAAAGATTACACTAGACATTCGCTAAGCTCCCATTCATATCTTATATTCATAATTTGATGACTCTAGTGATTCTAGTATAGTTATTCCTGATATTTTACTCAAATGTTTACATCTTTATTAGAAATCATGATGAAAAATGACTGACTAGTAAAATGTATTGATTGGCACTTAGGATTAAAATAGCTGAGGACTTGCCTTAGGGGGAAGAATAATGTTTTTATTATAATCTTGTTTTAGTATATTATCTCTTCTGTCCTAACCAGGACACCCTCCTGGTATTCTTACACAGGTTTCATACCATGCACTGAGGTTGACACTGTATAATAGACCGTAAGTTACTGTTAGTGAGCAGAGCTGGACACGTGCCTATGGGGCAGGAGGGATGCTGTGACATTGCATTTCTCTGCACAAGAACAGCATCTGATTCCTTTTTCCTTTTTATCCACACAAATGACTCAGCTTGCTTAGGGACACACACACACACAGACACACACACACACGCACACAATTTTCTTAGGGTCAACTAATGAATGGCTTGTGCACTGCTTACTGTAACTATTATATTGATATTCTAAACTAACCTTGTCAAGCACCCTTAATTAGGGCTGAGGCAGGAAGGTGTGGGGTTTTATCTATTACTGCAGAGAAGTGGATGATATCTGTTGAAGAAAGGCAGCTAGTGTTGGGTGGAGGGGAACTGTGAGCTACCTGGAGATGCACAGTATTATTTACCACTAAGGCAGACAAGCACTTAGTGTTGCCAGTGGGTTTGCAATGTATAATGATTACTAGGCACTCCACCAGCAAAGTAATCTTTAATCCATAGATCTCCAAGTATCTTAAACACATTGATTTATTAAATGTGGCCTCTGCAACAGTAATGTCTTCAAAATTAAATCACTTAACCTCCCAGTTCAATATTATTACTATTATCTTCAGCTATATCTACATGGCACTGAAACAAAAAGCCAAGGCAGCCAATTCATTTAAAAAATAATAATAATAAGTCAAAGTTGTTAATTGCATTGTGTCAGATTAGTTAATTGGCACTCGTTCCATCAAACAATGAACTTACCAGCAAAACTATGCCTTTCTCAACTGATTGATTTAGCCTAAAGTACAATCTTGATATGAACTTTTTTTGTGGCAAATTTTGGAACTAGGACAGAACTTTTCCTTTCATTGTCTATGTTTTACAATAATTAATAAAAATAGTTTTTTTATACCTTTTATACATCTTATGGTGATGATAATTAGTGCTGAAAAAGTTAAGTTTTATAATGCTTTAGTTAAAATTCTAGACCTACTTTCAGGTCTCAGAAGTCTAAATGATAAAAGAGATAATGTTCCTTAAACCTGCATTTCATGTTTTAATTTTACTGAGTTTTACATTTGAATGAAGCAAGTAAAAACTTTCAAACTCACATCGTTGAATTTGCAGAAGGTGCTACACTTCTTAATAGATCTGAGAAGCTTAACAGGTTGTAGTGGAAATCATTGCATAACAATTAAGAAAATATTGCACTTCTATTTTTTTAGTCACCAATATTCTTTCTAAGTATACATACACATAATTTCAGTGAATATATGAAATTTTAATAGGCTAAAAAATAATATGTGGCAACTCAGCTAGAAGGGTGCCCTCTAGGAAAAAATTATTTTTAATCATGTAAAAACAAAAAGAACATCTTTAGGGCTTCTGATGAGACTCTAGAAGCCACAGAATAAATTTATTTGCATTAATTTAATATTAATAGAACTAATGTTTAGAGAGGGGCTTTGATATTGCTAGCCCCAATGATCCTTATATCGGATGCTGTGAGCATATACCCATGTCTCATGAGCTTGTAGCATTTAAAGACTGATCTCATTAAAACTTCTGAACTAAGGGAATCTCATGAAGCATGCTATTTTACATCTTTTTTAGATGAGTAAACTCAGGTCCACAGAAGTTATGATTTGGGGACCTGGTGGTACTCCTTTTGTTGACTTATTTAAAATCCTACTATATACATCAATAATATCAAGCACTGTACTGTAGAAGAATGACCAAGGATAAGGATAAATGATCACATAATAATAGTAATGCTTCTGATTGTGACCATGTTAATGATGATGATAATCATAATGTGCATTTATGGCTCATCTACTGTATGTAGTACAGGATGAAAATCTAAGTCCTTGAGTCAGACTACTTTAGTTCAAATCTCACATTTACCATGACCTAGCTAAGTGTCAACTGTTTTACCTGTTAAAAGGGGCTAGAGACAAAGCACATGCATTATTTGAACACTGAGAAGTTTAAACAGTGTGAAGAGGGCATAGAGAGGATAAATGGTGATGGAGAGTATAAAAGAAAAATTAAGTTTTAGCAGAGTGTTTTTTATGTAGAACACTCAATAAACATGAACAATTATTTTGTTCCAGTTACATCAATGACTGAACAAGGTGGTTATTATAGCTCTCATTTTACAGTTAAGGGTACTGAGTCTTAGAGAATTTAAATAGTGTGACCCAGAAGGAATAGCTAGTAACTGATAAGATGATTGTTATCCTAAACAGTAGAAAATGTCAATTATAGAGATTCTTATAAGTAATTGCATCATTAATAGCTTTAATAAAATAATTACCAATGCTTTGGTAAAAAGACATTTCTTGGGATCCTTCTGGGGAACAAAATGAGGGGTGAGTGAAGAGAATGCACAAATTAATCCAAAGTTCCTATTTTCCAAAACCTATGGATTGTGTTCTCTACATTACAATGTAGGTCAAAATTGAGTCCATGTCATAGTCTTCACCAACTAGGGAAACTGTGATAACCATAGCCAGCTGCTCCTGTTAACCCCTCAAATATAGAATCTCTGTATAGTAACCTAGCACTTTTAGAATCCATTTTATGTAGGTATATATTAAGATATAATGTGAACGTTTCAAAGTATTTTCTAAATATTACCTCTATTTGTGTAGTATACCGTATTTGCCGGCGTATAAGACGACTGGGCGTATAAGACGACCCCCTAACATTTCCACTCAAAATACAGAGTTTGTTATATACTCGCGTATAAGACTACCCCCTCTTCCGCACACCTTCCACACACCAAATAAAAGGTAAAACAATATCAGATTTGATTTTAACATTTTAATTTA
>NW_006292696.1:12099000-12133591 GCF_000327345.1 Myotis davidii
ATTTTGCGATACCATACTGGGTGTATGGTCGGCTGTGTGCGATTTTGCGAGTGTGGTAAAATCGCATAACAGCAAAATCGCATAACAGCCAAGCATACACCCAGCAGCGCTGCTGATGCCTGAACGGTATGTGGAATGAAGTGGGCGGGCTTCGGGAGGCCACTATGGCACGGGGCAAGCACTATGGGCAGTCTATCTGAAGTGTACCTGGCGTATAAGACGACCCCCCACTTGGAGGCATATTTTTCAGGGCCAAAAAATCGTCTTATACGCCGGCAAATACGGTAGGTCATTTTAATATTTTCTTTAATTATTCTGGAATCTGTTTCTAGTGAAGGGTCTGGAAGCAAAGTTGGGTGCTGGCAGTGGGTATTGAAAGAATTAACATCCTCTTGAAAAAGCATTGGCTTAATTAGGTCATTTTAGATATCTAAGTAAAGTACATTGTGTCTTTAGATGTGGCTTGCAGGAGAGCTACTTCTGCCAATAAGGGAATTTCAATGAGATTTGGAGTCAGTATTTACGTTCATCTGCATCTACCCAAATATTTCCATTCTAAACCTCAAGGTCCCACAGTTTTCCAAATAATGACCTAGCTTTCATATGAAACTTGAGTTTATGAATTTAATTGGCTCTCCAACCTGCAGAATCAAAAGTTGGCTCTATTTTTCAAATAGATCAGGCCTACAGCTATAAAATGGAAGACATTTTTAGGGCAGTCATAGAAGTTCTATGGTTTTCTGACCATATCTTGAGGTGAAAATTGAAAATGCTGATCTTGACATTTTCTTCCTGAATGCTCTCCAGTACAATCAGAATCAGCCATGCTACTTGACAATCCTCCAGTGCCCCACAACCTACATAATATCCCATTACAGAAGCTACTCGCTCTGTTTTATTTAAGGCTTCTAATGTAGTCATTTAAATAGTTGTTTGATACTGAATGCTTTAAACATCACTATCCTATTTTCTGCTCTACAGTATTATGGGCACTTCCTTCAACTCTAACCATTAAAGATTAACTAGCTTACATTACCATCATTAAGGTCTCTTTTTTGGAATTGCTTTTGGTGACAAATGCTGTATTTGAGATTTATCAGAACAAAACTATAAGCCCCTTTTGGTGTTTCTAGAGGAATAAGTAGATATAACCCAGGAAATTAGGTGCTTATAGAACCACTGACAAAACAGGATCATCTAAGGTCAGGAAAACTGTCCATATCTTATATTTGCTACTAAATTTCATTTTAATTTTTATTCAGAGGCTCAAGAAATTTCAGTAACCAAAATAATGATAATTATAGCTTGTTGTCTAGAATCAGGGGATTTGACGAAATTCCTGCAAATTTTCTTAATATTTAAATCTGTCCACCTGTTTATTCTTGCTGCAGTAACAATAATATCACTTCTTTATGACTTCTACCTTTCTATCTAATTTGTGTAATTTTTATTGGTAGAAGATAAGCTAGATACCTATTTGCAAATTATTACTATACTAGAGGCCCGGTGCACAAAAATTTGTGCACTCAGGGGGTCCCTCAGCCCAGTCTATGCCCTCTTGCAGTGTGGGACCCCTCGGAGGATGTCCACCGCAGTGGGGACCCTCACCCCATGGAGGTTTGGCCAGCCTAGGTGAGGGGCTGATGGCTGTTTTCAGGCTGGCCACACCCCCTTTAGGGTGGGGGTTCCCCACTTGGCTGCCTGGCCAGTCTGGGTGAGGGTCTGAGGGCTGTTTTCAGGCTGGCCAAGCACCCTGGCAATGTAAGCCTTTCCTTTTTTTCCTTTTTTTATTCTGGGATTTATTTACCTTCTATAATTGAAACTTTGTTGCCTTTAGCAGAGGCCTACAGAAAGCTTGACTTCCTCTATCGCCAGGGGAAACACACTCCTGCTCGCTCCAGCTCCGTGGCCATGGCTGGCTGAAAGCAGGCATCTGGGGTTTGTTTACCATCTATAATTGAAATTTCGTTGCTTTCAGTGGAGCTCAGAGCCTGGCCATGGCAGGCGGGGAAGCTTGGCTTCCTCCATCACTGGAGCAAGCAAGCCTCCTGCTCGCTTCAGCTCCATGGCTGCTAGCCGCCATCTTGGTTGGGTTAATTTGCATATAGTTGCTCTGATTGGCTCGTGGGCATGGCTTAAGGCATCACAAAAGTACAGTCAATTTGCATGTTTATCTTTTATTAGTATAGGATGGGTTATATATGGGGTTTAGTTACATATTGTATGTAATCTTTAACTCTTTTAAAATTTTTTTCTTTAATACATTTTTATTGATTTTAGAGAGGGAGAGAGAGGGACAGAGAGATAGAAACATCAATGATGAGAGTGAATCATTGGCTGCCTCCTGCACACCCTCTACTGGGATCAAGGGCATGTGCCCTTGACCAGAATTGAACCCTCCAGTCCACAGGCCAACACTCTATCCACTGAGCCAAACCAGCTAAGGCAGTCTTTAATCTTAGTAGATTGCCTATAACTTATAAAAATGCTTACTAATTACTAACTGTGGCTATTGTAAGTTTTCATTAGCAATATCACAGATAATTAACTACCTCTCTAACTGCTCTAAATACATGGAACTACTATACTATAAAGATTCTCAAAGTGTATAATAAACAGGTTGGTTAATTAAAGCCCCCTCTTTTTTTTTAGTAATTGAGTCATAACTCCCCTCAGGCTAAAAATTCTTAGTCTGATTTATTATTCTAATGTAATACAATTCCCTTATCTAATTTCTGAGGACATAGGAGAGAGAGTTCTTATAAACTGTTTTTCTATTTGCTTGTTTTTTTTTATCAGATATGCAAATTAAGCCTATTTCTTCTTTATATATGAAAGATGTTCATGTTTTTATATGTTTGATATTTTTATGTTAAATTTATTATATGTTGATTTATTTTTAATTGTAGGTTATCTACTTCCAACACTTCTCTTTGGCTGAATTAGTACCAGTTCTTCTGGGCTTAATTCTCCTTTAGAAGTATAATTTTTTAATATTTCTTTATTAAAATATAAGAACATATGCATATGCAAGATTATATGAAAATGATTTGCATTTATGATAAATCACTACAAGCATTGTGACAGAATTTTATTAAAATTAATACTTGTAAAAAAGTGTTTTTTTAATGATACAATCATGGTATAACTGCTCCCTTACACACATAATCACACACATTCCTCACAACTCCATGGGGAAGATACTTAAAGTACCTCAGCTTGAACAGTAGTTAAATTGTCCACCACTTGAATTGAATACAGATACAAATCTAGAGTCCAGCTGCAGAGTCTGAACTCTCAGCCACTACATGGCATTACTTGTCAGAGTATAGGTGAATTACATCTTCAGATTCCTACCATTAAGGCTTGCTTTCCACCAGAACCTGGAATAACTCTCTAGCCCTATCTCTATCTCCATCTCCATCTCTACTTCTATCTCTGTGTTTCCATCTCAATCTTTCTCCTAAAGAATCCTTTCCCAGTCTCATCCTTAACTTTGTGGGGATTCAAATAGTTTTTTTCTTTCTTGCATCCATTTTTCAGTTTTTATTAGATTCCTTGGCTATTCAGTATGATCACATTACTATTTCTTTCCTGTTTTCATTGTCCTCACACACAACAAAATGGCAGCACATAACACAAATAATTAAGAATTATTTATCACTTGGGAGGAAATGCTTTTACAGAACTTCTTTGCTTTTATAAAGAAACTAGAGACCCAGCACACATGAACTTATGCATTGTCCGGGTCCCTGGGCCCAGCTTGGCCTCTGTCGCTGGCCGCTGACGCCCTGCAACACTATGTGAGCTCCCCGCCCCCTATGCTCCGTAATGCTCTCAGCCCCTCAACTGCTCTACGAGGCTTCCCCTGCCCCGCCACTGCTCCGTGAGGCTCCCCCCACCTTGGGACTGCTCTGCAAAACTCCCCCACCCGGTGACTGCTCCACTAAGCTTGCTGCTGCCCTGCAAAGCAGCCTGCTGCCACTGCCACCGCCCAATAGTCCCCAGCCCTGCCTGCTGCCACCCCACCCCATCATGGCCAGCAGCTCGGGGGAGGAGGGGACGGAGAGGTGCTCCATGCACTTCATGGTGACCAGTCGTCCATTCAGTCATGGCGGCACCTGGCTCTTTACATATTAGGATAGCTGAGAGTTCAAGATTGTCATTTCTATTCATTAGGATCTGAACTTGAAAGTAATAAAATATGTTCAAACTGTATTTTATAACTCAATCTTGCCCAGTAATTTAGACTGACTTTTCCCCCAATTAATATAAAATAATCAAGCCATAGTTAACTCTCCCCATAGGTACACACACACACATACACACACACATTTACAAACAGAATTTATGCAGATGTAAGTGCATTAACTTTCCATGGTTTAATGTTCTTCTAGCAACATGGCTCCGTGCATCAATTTAAAGTATAACAAAATTAGAACACCAGCTCCTTTAACCATGCAATGTTAATTGCATTCAATGAATTAACTGCAGAAAGTTACAAACCATAGAGAAAATGGTGACCAATCACTTACTGAAGTTACTGCTCAAAAGCTATATATATATATATATTTTTTTTTCTTCTCTATCTACCCCTGGAAACTTTTCCCAGAGGATGCAGCTTAAATTAGTCAGCTCCAAAGGGTTAACACCAGCACCATCAAGCCACTCCTTTACCTGGCAAATTATATCACTCTTCAGCATTATGTCACTTGCACAACTTTTCAACTCTTCTCTCCTAAGGTAATAGGCCCAGAAGCTGCATGCTGCTGTACTTCGGCACCTGTCATTTTGACATTTCATGCTTTCTTTAGAAAAGAGAAGTGGGTAGAATGTGAGAAAAGTGGAACTTTGACAGTTTGTCAGAATATCTTGCAGCACAAACCAACCTGCCAGCCAGCCTGTTTTCTGGTATATTTCAAAGTCTCCTCGCAAATGAACTGCGGTTACTGACTGAAGAAATTCTTAGGTAGGAAGATTCTTTACTTTTTTACAAGATTGAAATTAAATAATTTTCACCTGAAATTGGTTTAAACCGTCGGTGGCTTACTTACAGTCACATATCAGATGAAATATAGCTTGGATTAACCAAAACTGATAAAATTATCTTAGCTATTTCTTTCGTTTGAATTTAATGATCTTAGGTCATCTATAGGTCCGTTGTTTTCATGCAGTGACCTGAGTTTGTAGCCACTAAACAGTCAGTGTCTTGTACAAAACTGAAAGATTCTGGCATGCAGGCAGCAGCAAGGAAAAATAGGTCAGGGAATATGACTTTAAGAATACCACCAGCAAATGGAGAAAGGATGCAGGTTAGCTGTGATAAGCCATGGGGAATGGCCATGTGGATAAATGGCCTGTATAAAATATCTTAGTGAGGGCACCACTTCTACCTGTTCCACTTCAACGGTGAATGTTTCTAGCTACACAGACTTCCCCAGAAGGAAAAAAAAAAACAAAACAAATAGTACAATCGAAAGGAGTCCAGTTGTTGATGGGAAATTATTTATTTATTTAATCTGAACTTGATACCAAAAGTAGGAAAAAGGAAAGATAATGGTAAGTAACTCCCCTGAGATTTCTCTTATTTTTTTCCAGAGATAAGCCTGACTCTCCTGACAAGACTTTTTTTAAAATACCCTTCCCCACTTCCCCCTCACAAGTTAGTAGCTATAAATTAGCACATCGTTAGTTCACACTAGTATGATTTATGTCTTTCTATGTATTCCTTTGAAACTACTTTTATAAAGGAAATATATTTGGTTTTTGTTTAAGTTTTGATAGCATCTAGGGAATAAATGCTGAGAGTTAATGTTCATCTAACTTCTGCAATAAACCTTTAATCTGTAACTATTTTAATAACACATTGTTAAATTCATTGCATTATATTTAATACAGTTTCTGTCTATGACACACTGCACTCCCCTCAATGTTATATCCCCTTTTTATATCTGACACAAGTTTTAAGGGATGTAGTAACCTGCCCCACATATACTGACTTCTAAGTATGTTTCTTCTTGAAACATGCTGCTCCTGTCTAAATGACTATTCTACACTCTGTGACTTCCCCCAACACATTGCATTTAAAAGGGGATGGCCACTGGCAAAGGCTAGCCCAAGATCTCCATACAAAACAACAGCAGCAACAACAACAACAATAATAGTAAACACATAATCTATTAGAATGCCTTGAATCTGAGTTGGAGCTAGCCAAGCAAATCAAGCTTTAAGTGTTGAGAGTGATCAAGGAGTCTTTTGCTATGTTAATGAGGTGGCCTTTTGGAAAGTATCTAAGGATAGGGGCCGGTTGCCAATGGAGCCAACCAAGTGATTAGAAGGTTGGAATTTTCAGTCCCACCCAAGACCTCCAGGGAGGGGAAAGGGGCCAGAGGTTGAATCAATCACCAGTGGTCAATGACTGCATCAATCATGTCTCTGTAATGAAGCCGCCATAGAATTAAAAGGGCAGAGTTGTGAGAGCTTCTGGGCTGGTGAACACATGGAGGTGCTGGAAGTATGGTGCGGGCGGGAAGCCCGGAGACCCCTCCCCATGCCTCGCCCTTATACTAGTACGACAAATCCAGCCTGCTGTTCGGAGCTCTACCCTTTTCTAATAAACTGATAATCTAGTACCTAAAAATCTTTCTCTGAGTTCTGTGAGCCACTCTAGCAAATTACTGGAACCTAAGGAGAGGGTTATGGGAACCTCTGGTTTACAGCCAATAGTTCAGAAGCATAGGTCACAATGGGGCTTGTGACTGGTGTCTGAAATGGGAAGGGGATTTGGGGTAGCCTAGGACTGAACTTTAATCTGTAAACTCTAATGCTATGTCTGGGTAAATGGTATGGGAGGTAAGTTGAATTCTTCGACACCAGCAGAATACCTGAATACTGGGGGTGAAGAAATCCCACAGGCATGTTTGAAATTCTGATCCCAGAACACCCAAAAAGAATGCTTAATGTGGTGGTTTTCATTCACATGTGACCCATAAAATTTCACTTGAATTACAATGAAAGAAAAATCATGTTTTCTAAATTGTTTGTGGTCTTTAAAAAAGCATATTCTTCCTTACTGAAATACCTTCCATGTATGTTCCATCATCATACAAAGTTTACTTGTTTCTATTCCTCTGTTTTCCTGGGGAGGAATCAGGGGTGAGAAGTGACCTTCCTGCCTTCCTGAAAGAGGTTCTATTTATGTATTTTTTTTAATATATTTTATTGATTTTTTACAGAGAGGAAGGGAGAGATATAGAAAGTTAGAAACATCAATGAGAGAGAAACATCCATCAGCCGCCTCCTGCACATCCCCCACTGGGGAAGTGCCCGCAACCCAGGTACATGCCCTTGACCGGAATCGAACCCGGGACCTTTCAGTCCGCAGGCTGACGCTCTATCCACTGAGCCAAACCGGTTTGGCTATGTATTTTTTTTTAATATATTTTATTGATTTCTTACAGAGAGGAAGGGAGAAGGATAGAGAGTTAGAAACATCAATGAGAGAGAAAGATCGATCAGCTGCCTCCTGCACACCTCCAAGTGGGGATGTGCCCGCAACCCAGGTACATGCCCTTGACCGGAATCGAACCTGGGACCCTTCAGTCCACAGGCCGACGCTCTATCCACTGAGCAAAACCGGTGAGGGCTATGTATTTTTTTGATAAACAAAATTTGTGTACAGATAAGTCTACGGTGTCTAAAGAGAGACCTGCCAAATAAAATTTTGTCTCAGATAACCACCTTCCTCAAATCAATTATAACCTCTCAGACCTCCCAGATGCTTTTACTCTGTATTATAGTTTTTATATTTGTCTCCTCACTCAACTTTAAACTCCTTCAGAGCTAGTTTGACATCCATATGCTTTAAAAGTAAAATCCCTTGACAAGATGTTTGACAGCACAATAGGCACCCAATAAAATCTAATAGAATGAATGAGTTCTGTGTTAGTCTGAAAGGCTGGTTCACTTCCTGTGTGGTTCTTCAGTGCTTATCAAGAGAAAGCTGAGACACTTCTGGATGCTGGCCCCACTTCGTACAAATGTTCCAGGAACCCCTGGTTCATCTTCTTAGTTATTATCGGTCCGTCGCACCTCCTGCTCCTTTCATTAGGTCTGTCAATTTTACTGAGACTCCAGAGAGCAGAAAGAACTTGTTCTATCAGGATCGATATTTCTCCAAGACTTTTGGCCTCACACTTGAACTTCCTCTTTTGGAACTCAAAAGTAAATTTTTTTTAAAGAAAATTGACTCCACATTTCTTTGGTTTCACTTGACTCATTTGCTAGAGAAGAACAGCTCAGTCGATAACAAGGAATAGAGTGGAGGTTGGAGGTGGGGAACTGAGGAATGGCTATATATTCATGTAACCATTATATCACTGTTGAATAAATAAAATTTCTCTGTAATATTAATAATATATAACATACCGTTGAAAGGTTTATATGTACAAGGCCTTAAAAAGGCATTCATGAGCTCTTATGGTCAAATAAGTGACCAAGACTTCAGTGTAGAATAGAATATCTGAGATCTGGCATACTCACTATAGTCTGGTATCCTGCAAAAGAAAACATTAAAGGTACAGCCATCTAATGACTGTGTCTGGATTTCCTGCCCTTCATTCGCTCATGGTGTCCTTTTCCTCATAGTTCAGTGCCTTCTGCTGGGTTATCTTCAGGACAGGGAGCCCTTAGCGGTGGAACTTCCCTTGACTGCAGACCTCCTATATGAAAGATCAAGCTACCTTTCACCTACAGAATGTGTTTGTTCCAGTCTGAGAGGGCTGGAGTCTGTGTGATGGGGACATCATTAAACAGCCCACCGAAGCCAGAGTCAACTTGGGAGGGACTCTTAGTAAATCAAAACAGCTTTGGGTTAATAAAGCTCATTTCATTCTGAGGGATTCCTAAGACCCAGGCAAACTGCATGGATTTAGCAACACTAGAATACTGGTAGCTGAAATCGTTCACACTACCGCATTACCGAGGGAGGAAATTTAGGCCAAGGACACAGGGGTGGCCTCTACCTACTCCTCTATAGTGCTCTGTGGTCTTTCATGTTCACACAGAATTTGCTTTTTAAGGCATTATCTGAAAGACACACACATTCTAAATTGTGCAACACTCACTTTATCTATCTTGGAAGGATGAATGGTCGAGTGAGTCCTGCTGAGATCTGAGGCTCTGCGTCCAGCGATCCAAAGCGTTTGAACCAGCTGCTGAGCCCACTGAGCCAGCTCTCCACACTCTCTGCAGAGGAGTTTCACTTCACCCGTCATTTCTCTTTCACTCCCTGTAATTTTCCAGGAACTAAACAGTAATCAACAGGAAAAAGTAAACAAGTAACCTCCTCTGAATTTTCTATAGATCAGAGTGCTATTCAAATGCAAGTGCTATTTTTGGAAACAGGACAGAGACCCAGGGAGGAAGCACAACAATAATTTCATGCCACTTATTCAATTTATAGAGAGGGGTGGAAGTTTGAGATGTTCATCTCTCCAAACCTATTGCAAGTCTTATTGATTGTACTTCAAACATGCACACAAATCCATCTACTCTTCTCCATTTCAACTGTCACCAGCATGATGCAAGTGTCTCCAATAAATTAAGCTTCCTAAACAGATTACATCACTCCTCTTTTTAAAACGTCATGTTTTGTATCACTTAGAATAAAATTCAGATTTTTTTACATGGCCTCTGAAGCCCTGTGTATTCTGGCCCCAAACTGTTTTTTTTTTTTTTTTTAACCTAATATATTGCTTCCTCCACGCATTGTACTTGAGGCCACTCCTCTTACTTTTATTCTCAGACCCATCAACCATCCCTACTTTGGGGCCCAGACACTGACTAGCTATTCCTTCTATCTGGAACACTCCCATCCCAATATATTTAATAACAGGCTCTTTCTTCTCATCAATTTCAAGGTCAATTCTGACCTTTTCAAAAGACCCTTTCCTAACTTAATGTTGTCTGGTCCCCCTCTCCTCTTACTTTTATCACACAATCTTGTTTGTTTCTCTGGTGCTGTTTATACTATCTGCATTTTTTTTGTTTACTTGTTTAGCACCAGTCTCATCCACTAAAGGAAATATTAATATATGGAGGAACTCTACCTTTTATGTTCACTGCTCTATCCTCAGAGCACAGGACTACTCTTGGACTTGGTAAGGATAAAAAATGTATTGGAAAGCCTGGCCAGTGTTGCTCAGTGGTTGAGCGTAGACCCATTAACCAAGAGGTCACTGGTTAGATTCCAGGTCAGGGCACATGCTGTGGTTGTGGGCTCGAAGCCCAGTAGGGAGTGTGCAGGAGGCAACTCACTGATAATGTTTCTCTGTCATCCATCTTTCTATCTCTCTATCCCTTTCCCTTCCTCTCTCTCAAAAAATAAAAATAAATAAAAACATTTAAAAAATGTATTGGAAAGAAGGGAAGAAAAGATGGAAACAAGAAAGGAAGGATTTAGAGTCAGTCTTTGCTGTTTAGTAAGTTCTGTTACATAAAAATTATAATCCATCAAGTAATTTTTCATGATAAATTGTTTAGTGAACAAAAAGGGGTTAAAATAATTTGTATAGTAACAGTACATTACACATTTAGTTGTGTGCCTGTATGCATGCGTTTGTGTTTTATAAAAAGCATAGAAAATATATATCAACATTTTGACCTCAGTTTGAAGTAATTATTTTCTATTCCTGCATTGTCTTAACTTTCATGGCAATAAAAATAATATTACTTCTGTTGTAAAAAGCTGTTACAAATCTATGTGCCTTCTGCTTCACTCAAGACTTTTGGTTGCAAGCACAGAGGAAGCTCAACTCAAATTGGCTTAACCAAATCAAAGCATTTTCTAGTTTGTGTACCTGTTTCGCTAGAAGTCCAAGGTGCCACACGTCTTTCACGCCTGTCCTATATTTCAACATAACTTTGTCCAAGATATGGGGAATATGACTTTGAAAAAGCCTCCAGATTCACATATTTTATTTCAAATTGAAATTAAAATTGAGATGCGAAAAGAAATCTCTCCTCACCAGCTTCGCCGTCAAGCAAATCTATGGAAATAATTTTGTACCACCGTCACGGCGCATGCCCATCCCTAGGTGAGGGATGTTAGCAGAAAACGAAACAAAAGATAACCATCTAAATTTTTAGACCAATTTAAACCATCTCTTCAACTTTTAACACAACTATTACAAAGAGATGAGGACATTAAAATTAGAGAAATCAGTTCTGGCTTCTGCAGTAGAGGTTTTCTATGTAAACTGAAGAGGTCCCTCCATGGATTCCCTGGGTGGGATTTTATAGGGTTCATACACAGCAACTTCCTCTTACCTTTTAGCTCCCACTTAGAATAATCATATAATTCAGAGAGACTAACATCAACATATCAACCTTATTATTGATAAGACTGGAAGACTGATAAATTGGAGGATGTGGCTATATGTGAGTTCATATGGGATTGATAATTCTCCCCTCAATTAGATATACCAACCCACCCCCTCACCTCATACCAGAGCCTGCTGTGTTGGGATTTCGTATAGGTGAGAGAGCAAACCAGAGTGTATGTTCTCTACATTAAGTATGTCTAAAAACAAACGAACGAAGAAAAACAAAACAAAACTGAGAATGTTCTGAAACTGGCATAAGTAAGCCCTACTCCCAATCTACCATTCAGAGAAGTCATTGCAAGTTTGAGATGTGTCTGTGTATGGCAGATGTGAAATCAGAAATTTTACTTTAAAGGCAATGTCCCCAAATGGAAATAGAGGTGTGTTCTGAGAAATTTGCCTTTTTAATGCCCTAGATTTTAATTTCCAGACTACATCTCCCTATTGTCACTGTATTTCAGATTATTTTCCCTTACACAATTTTTATGTATATTTTCTATTACTTCTCAAAGTGTATCTACTGAATTTTGAATCAAAAACTAAAATTGAATCCGTTTGAAGTGTTCAAAGTCATTTCCATTGGCACCCTTATAGCTCCACATCATAAATTAAGCCCAGGAACAATAGCCCTGTTAAGCTGATGAAATCATTGATTACTTCTATGTGTGACTATGTGTGATGGTCATTAAAAGCTATTTTCAACAGATATAATACTAAGTAATTCAGTGCCTTATCAAATTAACAAAGAGTCTTTTAACCCTGTGACCTCTTTAGTGGAAACTGTTTAGTGAGAAATGACTATGAGTATATTTTTAAAACATGGTGGCAAAGTATCTGTACTGATAGTCAAAATAGCATTGCTAGCTTTCTTAGAGGAGTGAGAAACATTAATCCAGAAGCCAGAAGCTGATCAAATGCTTTATATGTTATTCTATGTATCTGTCTAATTCTAAGCAAGAAATATGATTAGAACCTCTTGGCCTTGACGGATGGTTCTCAAAACTGGTTCACACTCTGGCTGGATCAAAGACACTTGGGGTTTTCAAAGCACAGGCATTTAAATAAAAAAGGAGGGCCAGTCAAATTTTAACAAGTTCTTCAGAATATTTGGGTGGACAGACATGTTTGGAGATTAAAATAAAACTGGGCTGTAGGTAAGAGACTGTCCAGGGCTGCCATTGTTTTTAATGTTTGTTTGTTTAATTTCTATTTATTTTTGTCCCATCAGAGCCATAGAGTGCCTGTGTAAGATAGGCTTTTTGAGATGATTTTGTCTCATCTCCTTATTACTATTCAGCAAAGTAATATTCAGAGAGATAGAGAGATAAAGAGATTCAGATGGCATGTACCCCATTTACTTGTACCCCCTCTGCCTTCCTCTTCTTTGATCCTTTCTTTGAAAACACCCTGGTGAACTCAGCCTCATCTATATCATAAAAGCCTAAGCGGCCCTTAAGGCAGAATGACCAGAACAACCAGTCTCTATGATGTGCTCTGACCACCAGGAGGCAGACACTCAATGCAGGTCAGTGTGCTCCCACAGTGGGAGCGCCATTTAGCCAGAAGCTGGGCTCATGGCTGGTGAGCGCAGCTGCCAAGGTGAAAGCCTCTCCCGACTCCACAGCAGCAAGAGCAGAGGGCCAAGATGAGTGTGAGCAGTGTGGCGCTGAGCCCCGATTAGGGCTCCTCCCTGGCCGGCTGCCACTTGGTGCACTGCTACATCCCCCAAGGGGTCCCGGACTGCGAGAAGGCACAGGCCGGGCTGAGGGACCCTTCCCCTCCACCCCAGTGCACGAATTTCATGCATCGGGCCTCTAGTTAAGATATAAATGGCTAACATGATATAATGTTATAGAAGTAGTATTTTTAATTTTGGCAAAATCAATTACATTAAGTGAAAGAAAATACCATAAATGTATGGCATTTTAAGATGTGGAAGGAAATAGGAAGATAAGGAAGAGAGCATATTGAGGAATAAACTCTTAAAACACAAATTTTATGAGACTCATAATCTTCTTTTCCTTGGGCCTGCATTATTTGCAAGATTTCAAGATGCACCAAAATATTGTCAGATAGAATCTTAAAAACAAAACACCATGTTGATGGATATCCTTTAAGTCTTTTGTCTATCAATATTCTCTTTTTACAAAAATGACATATTGATGTTCTTGCTGTTTTGTGGTTCTGTTTTATTTCATTCACAAGTAAATCAAGGGCATATTTTCAGCCTTCTATTACACAATTTTTTAGTAGCTGCATAATATGCCATTTTATAAAAGATACCGTAATATATTTATTTGATCCTCTATTGTCAGAAATTTATTTTTCAATTATTTGCTAATACATAGTTGTGACATTTTTCTAGAAAATCCTTTCATATGTTTAAATGGATTTTCTTATATTTCTAAAGGTGGGAATTACTAGATTTATGAATGTAGAAAGATTAAATACTGCTAATTTTAAAATTCTAAATGTTTCCTAGAGAACAATGAGTTTCAGATAATTTGGTTATTTGGAAGAGAAGATAACTTATAGAAATATATATTCTATGTTGACAATTGTATTTGAAACAGAAATGAATATGCCAAATGTTTACAGATGGGTAGTATTTTAAAATTAAAAAACAACAACAATGGAGCAGATTATATAGTAAATATCACAGATTTATCTATTCACGTATTATCCATCTATTTAATTTTTAAATTATCTGTCTCTTTCTCAAACAAATACTTTAAAAATGCATCTACAGATCAGTTGCAATCTTCAGAAAAATAAACCCTCATTGTAGAAAAGGGGCCTATAAAGAACTATGGGCAGGTAGACTGTCCCTCTCCTCATGGAGGAATAACCACAAATCTAGCCCTCGCTGCTTTGGCTCATTGGATGGAGCATCTGCCTGTGAACTGAAGGGCCCTGGGTTCAATTCCAGTCAAGGGCACATGCCCAGGTTGTGAACTTGGTTCCCCCGGAGGGGGCATGCAGGAGGCAACCAATCAATGATTCTTTCTCATCATTGATGTTTCTCTCTCCCCCTCTCCCTTCCTCTCTGAAGTCAATAAAAACATAATTTTTAAAAATCTAGATGAAGGGCTAAAGAGCAAAGACAATAGCTTTTTAAATGGCTCCTTTTAAAATATTTTCTAATGGAATTTCCGTTTAAATTTGAGGGGCAGGGGGAGGAACAAAGCAAAATGGAAGCTAAAGTAAGATAAAGGTCAGGAGGAAAAATGCTTGAGTGAAATATCGTGCTAGATGGAAGAAAAAAGAATTATCCGTCATCTGAAGGGACAATAATTAGGAAAGTAGGGTGGATTGACTGGGAGAGAAATTGTGATTCCATATAAATGATCCAACTAATTTAGTGCAGATGTTTTCTCCAAAGACTGTGTAGTGAAGGTGAGTGGGAGAAAAGGTAATTGGTTAGGCACTTGGGGAGATTCATAATTCCCCTGAGAATCTGACAGTGCAGCTGAGACATCGTGCCATAATCGAAGCTTTAGTGTTGTATCCTTGGACTCTCTGAAACCTGGACTTTGAAATTAGACAGTGAGATGTAAGGAGTTGGGTGGAGTTGAAAGGAAATTGGATGGGGAATAAGGAGATTTGGTTTCAGTTTTGACTCTGATCTCTATTAGTTGAGTGACCTTAGAAAAATCAATTTTTCTAGGGTGCATGCCCCGACCCGCGGGGCATGCAACGTGGGTACCGTGACGATTCCTGTAAGGGAATGAGAGGATAGGAGACGCGAAGAAATGGAGGCAAGACAGGATTCTGATCAAGCCTCAAATTTTATTCTTACAGTGGCAGAATATATACTGTTTTAGGGACGGGGGTGAGTGGAGAAGCCTATTGGCTTATCAGCAAGCAGGTTCTGGAATGTGGCGGTTGATGTTTCAAGGTATAGGATGGTTATCTTTAGCTGCTGGCCAAACAGCAGGACACCTGTGGTTTCTGGTAACTAGGAGTTTAACCAGTAACTTATTGTTCTTAAGATGGCTTTGTCTAGGCCAATATCTCTAATGGCTCCCAACAGGTGCAGAATTCTCATTTGAATGGAAATGGTTAATGAGCATTTGCTTTATAATTTAGAAATATAACTTAATGCTCAGCAAAGTTTAGCACACAGTTGGTGCTCAGCATTCCATTTTCCTGAATAAAAATGATTTTGATAAATGTTTTTCTTTCATAGTGTGTAAGGAAGTTTCTATCTCTTTTATGTATTCTTGAGTTCCCACCACTTCCCTTTTAAGGCTACATTTGCTTAATATTTTATCACTTTTGCTCAGTAAAATTCAGAGCTGACCATGTAAAAATAAAAAGTGCCTAAAGGGTCAGCCTGGAGGGTCTACGAACCTCACATGCGGATCTGTATTCAGACTGAAACCCAGCGACGTCCAAGACTGCGGTTGGAACAGAATACTAAGGATGAAGCTGGGAATGAGAGGATCTGTACAGAGTTTGTTTGAATGCTAATAAATCATGAAATCACTGCTTTCTGGCTACTGGGATTTGCTGCATGAGAAGACTGCAGTTCAACCCAGAGCGGAATTCCCTCCAGAACTCCTTGTTCAGGCTCTTATGCGGGGTGGGTGTTAGGAAAGCAAACTGATATTGTAGGAACAGAAGGGATTCCTTGTTTCGGGATGACATATGTGCAATTGTCATTTTTATGCTCATCTGGGTCTGGTGGCAGAATGGTGAGGACTGTGTGACAGTGACTCCTAGCCCCACAGCTGTTTGTGAGTTAATGTCCTTCTTTAATGATCCCCTTGCCTTCATTGGATCCTGTTTCCTGTGTGCAGCCTCCCTACCGCATCTCCATTTAAGTTAACGGACCTCTCTGAATTTAATGTACTCTGACGTGGGCATGTTCAAAAGGGGAATGGTGTACTCAGACAGAGGGAACAGGACCCACAGGAAACAGTGTCCTCGTTGCTGTCCACCCGCCGGAAGGCTGTGGGAAAACCTCCCCAGAAAGAACTGATGAAGAGGAAAAAGCACACAGGCCACCTGGGCTGGAGGCAAGAGAAGCTGGATCCAGAAACAGTTCTTCCCAGCGAACATCTCTAGCTCTGCTTCCTCCCCACAAGTCCTCACTAATTTCACAAGACAGCCCCACTTCTTCTCAACAGTGGTGAGAACATTTCTACAGGACTTTATTAAGGCAGACCCCGAAGAACTCATCAGGCCAGGGGAAGGTGTTGTAAGAAGGCAGGAGAAAAACCAAGCAATGCTTTAGAGAAATGGAGTTACACAGGTTTATTATGCCAGCGGACTTAGCGGAATAATTTCTCAAATCTGAGCAAAGTAACATGCAGGGAGCTTCTTCTTTATATTTTTCTGGTGTCTTTGTCCCCCAAATATGGTTTATGCTTCTGGTCCTGTGAGACCCCTGAAAAGGGACCCTCACTCTGTCCTGCAGACTGGCGGCAACTGTACACTAGGCTTGCTGTCACAGATTCAGATTGCTAGATCCCCCCCTCACCCCCAAATATCAGGGTTACATTGGAATTAGCCTTTTAACCTTCTCAAAGGAAAAAACCCCTGCTGTGGCCTTTCCACCCACAACACCACTGCAATAAAAGAAAAAACCACTATCAAAACAGGCAGGTAACTTTATACACACACCAGGCACCTGTCCATGCTCAAGGCCACATTTTTAAAGGAAGGGGCCATTATTTTTCCAATGGTACAAGAAAGGAGCTGCAGGACATACAGGTTAAATTGAAAAGTACTTTGGGAGGTTAACAACATTACCTGAAGCCAGGGTCCTATCAGTTGTGGATTCAATATTTTGATGAAATTTGATAAGGTCTCAAGGGGATGTTTGCAAAAGGGAAGTGTGAATGGCCCTCTAACTTGGCAGCTCTTTGGTATCTCATGCAGAGCTTCTAAGAAGTTCTTTATTTTCTATGAGGATCTGGCATTCCTAACACAACATGTGCTCCATGCCAGTAACCATCCCCTATGTTACTCAGAGCATTTTTGTTGCAGTAATGGACTGAGAGGAAAGTGGGCTGCGGAGAGATGATGCAGGGGTAGTTATTATTAGGAAACACAAAATATGATTTAGATTTTCCCTTCAAAAGTGAAATTTTTGCAAAAATTTGAGATTCAGAAATAAGCCAGGTCTAGCAAATTAGTGTACTGAATTAGTATATCTTTAAAAGTAATTACTTTCATACTTGCTCTTGCACTTTATCATTCCCCATCCCCACCCCCCACCCTCCACCCCCCCTTCCTAATATTCCTGATGGGGAAGTTTCTTAACCCTCATTTGTGTGTTTAATTTGTTAAACCTGATGAGGGTTGGGGGATTTAAGATTCTTGTTGTCTTCAATTGGGTTAGTTCCTTACAGAGGAAAACAAAAGAAAAATAGGAAGATCTCTACAGTTTCCTCTGATCTGGGGAAGTGTTAGTACCAAAATTTTCTCTGTTACTCACAGTTCAATTTCACACTTTATACAAGGCTATCTTAGTGCTTTGGGGTTCAACAGATCAATTTAGACTGTGTATTTTTCTGCCTTTGTTTGCATTGTTCTTTTATGCAGCTGCAAGACAGCTTTTCTTTCAGCAAAATGTCAAATGGAAGTGAATTTGCTCAATTAGCTTTGCAAATGTGTGTTTGACTTCCTATGGTATCTTTCTCCTATTTTTTTTGTTTTTGCACATTTCTTATATTTCAAAGGGGGACATCAAATAAATTCTTCTTTTGAAAGAATTAGCATTTTAATTCATAGGTGATAGTCTGCAGTTGTGTTTCGGATTGTGTTTTTAATTAAAACACAAATACACATGCATTGTCTTCCAATTTGATTCAGTTATGCTGGAGAAGAAGTAAATATTTAAATTTCAGCTGCACTGACATAACTTTACCACACAATGTAGTTTAATCAATGACATGTGTGTGACCTGTGAACTACAGAACAACTCTTTTCCCATCTTATTTGTATATGACTTTATAATTTTAGCTATAGGGTCTGAAAATATGTGAAAAGAAATTATTATTTTTTTAGGTAAGGTATCACAGCTATTGGAAAGGTGTGTTTGTTCTCTAATAAGATAAAAATCAACAAAGTAATTTTAAAATACTTAGTAGTGGTTCTGGATTCTTATTTAAAGGGAGAGGAAAATAGGCTGGGATCAGAGTAACAGAGGTGAAATAGTAAAATGTTTGATAGTATGCACCCCCAGTCACTGTTGTCTCATTGAAATCTTTGATATTTGAGTAAGTTTTGCCAACCACAACAATAGCTCATTATCCTCATGAATACCTCAGCCCTCCTCTTACTTCTTACATCTAATTCATGCAAAAAAATAAAATAAAATAAAATAAAAACTATCATCTTTGTCCCATTTTTTTATTCCCCAAGTAGAAAAGAGGTGGGTGCAGCATGTGAATACAATAGAAAGTCTTTAAAGGGCCACTTGACTACGGAAGCTAAGCATCTCTTATCTGTATCAGGATTCAGTTCCTTTGAAGATAATTCAGAGATTATATTTCATGCCTTTAAAAATTCTTTCACTAAGAACGTCTTACAGGTTTTGCTAAAATCCTCTGGAACATCAGGTTGAAATGGAGTGGAATGTCCCACTCGTTTCTGTTCCAACCCTGGGGCAGGGCGGAAACTGCAGCCTTTGAGGTTCTTTCCTCTATTACCTGAAGGCAGGAGAGTGGAACTATCAAACACAAGGATTTTGTCTCCTTCCATTCTTCATTCTCTCCATTAGCCTTCAGTTTGCTCCCCTCAGCTTGAATATATACACTTTTTATCACAGCACAGCGTGGCAGGGCATGTAAAGTTATGAAACACACCTGATGCGCGTTGCTCTCCGCGCAGAGCTAATTGACTAGGGCCTTGTAATAAAGGTGTTTACTGCAGCGTCAGAAGGAAGGCGCTGGTCACAGGTGAGGGAAGGGAGACTCGCTGCTGAAAGTAAGTTTACTCAAGGTTAGAAGCATGTCTGGTAACTTTGGTTTAGGTCTCCTACACTTTAGGAGAACATAGATTTTTCCTGTATAAAGTCTTGTGTTCTTCAAAGTAGGAGAATTGGTGCGCAGAGCAGAAGTGTTTGCTGAATGAATGTGTTCAGCATGCTGGTGTGAGCAAGTCTTATCTGACCTCAGCGTAACCAGGACAGGAGGCTGGATGAGCCTCAAAGAAATTGAAATAAAAGAGCCTTGTTGTTGTTTTCCCCAAGAAAGCCAATAACCTGTTGTAAAATATGTGTGCAAAACTGTCATCATTAAAGTAGTAGGCTGGGTATATAAAATTCCAGGAGTTGAGTTATAAGATTTTGAAGATTAGAAAGAAATTAAAAAGATTTTTTCTTTTTAATTTCAGAGCTAGAATTTTCTAATATGTGAATTTACCTGTCTTTTAAAAAATAACTTAAAATATTAAAATGGTCAACATGGGAACAATAAATACAGGCACAACTCATTTAATTACGTTTCTTTTTTAATGCACTTCACAGGTGTTGCACTATTTTAAACTAAAGGCAAGACCCTCCAGACCAAAAGATTCAGACTCACTTTATTGCACTCCTCAGTTTGTTGCAGTGGTCGGGAACCAAACCCGCCATATCTCCCAGGTATGTCTGTATTTTGAGTTCCTCATACTTAATTCCAGCTTAATAGGTTTCTATTTGAACTAAATAAAAAACCGAGGGAATGGTGAGGCCATAATTTATCATTGCTTGGGGCCGTTACATATCTTTAAGTCAACTTGTGTGAGATGCTATTAATTTAAAGTGGATATAATTATAAATATAGTTTGCCTCTCAAAGAGTTTCAACTTTGGTTCATTGTGTTAAGTAAAATAATGGCCTAAGAATGAATAGATATCCATTTTTATCTTGAAGGGCAAACAATGCCTAAATTAGTTAAAGATTACTAACTGTCCAAAGTCACGCCCAAGAGTGCTTTAATTTATTAGCACAAGCCTTCTCTGCTGATTCCTTACTGTATCTGTAAGAGCTATGAGAGGTAATTTTGTTTTTCATAAACTACTTAGTAACGCCTATCATAAAACAACTATAGGAACCTCTTAAGACAGAAAACATAGTGGGACTTTCCTTGTGTGTTCTTTTTCAATATGTGAGATAATCAGCTACTGACTTACAAATCTAGTCTTTTTTTAAATGTATTTATGTTTTAATCCACACCAGAGGATATTTTTCCATTGAGTTTTTTAGAGAGTGGAAGGGAGAGGGAGAGACAGAGGAAGTGAAACATCAATAGGAGAGAAAAACATTGATTGGTTGCCTCCTGCAAGCACCCCACCAGGCCTAGGGATCAACCCTGCAACCAACCAAAGCATGTGCCCTTGACTGGAATTGAATCCAGGACCCTTCAGTCCTCAGGAAGACACTCCATCCAGTGAGCCAAACCAACTAGGGCTATAGTCCTTTTTTATTTTTAACTACCTTATGGAAATTGAGAAATTATGTCAATAATTAAAAAGTAATATTGATCATTAAAACATACGTGGATATTATCAGATCTTAATATATTATATGTTTACTTCTGTAAATATTAGTTCTTATTTAGAAAACTGTTACTCGGTAGATTACTAATGAAAAGGCAAGGAGACAAATAGTTGGAAATTTATTCAAATATATTCATTGAGGCTTTACTATATGCTGGGTTCTTAGTGCTAGCAATGTAACAGATTGAAAACCAGGTAAAGATGTCTGCTCTTAATGAATATGTATTATGGAAATGGGGATACAATGATAAGCTATGCATACACTATGGAAAAATAAAATATAGAGCTCAGAATGTGGATTTGAGAAGGGGGGCAAATTAGAGTATAACAGGTTAGGTAAGCCTCGTTGAGAAACTGTGATCCAAGCAAAGACCAAGGGACTGAGGAAGTTAAGTTAGCCAAGCAAATAGCCTCGGGAAGATCATTCCTGGGAGAGAAACAGGTAGAACCATGGCCCTAAAGTGAGAGTGTGCTTGGCATGTTAAAGGAAAACCAGGAGGCCAGTGTGTCAGGCAGCATCGGCAAGTAGGATCACAGCACAGGAGGATGTACACATGCGATAGAACCAGATAATAGAAATGGGGAGTTTCTGGCAAGATTGGACTGACAAGTGAAATGATTAAGAGATAGCTGATAGGTGGGTGAAAGGGGAAAAGGAGGCTATGGATTACTTAGGCAAGAGAATATGATGATTCAGAGCAAAGTAGACCTCACAGCAGAGCTGGAAATAAGTTGTCCAGTTCCATATAAATGTTGAAGTAAGAGGCAATGAGGTCTTCTGATGGGTTGGAAGTAGCGTTTGAGAGAGAAAGACAAGGGAGGATTTTATGAGCAGCTGAAAGGAAGGCATTTCACCTGATAAGATGGGTGACTATCAGAACAGGTTGTGACCCAAGATCAGAAGTCAGCTCTGGCATTGATAGATTAGTGTCTATGGACAGGCAGTGCTGAAATTTGAAATGATGGCCTGAGCTAAAGCTATAAACCCAAGAGTTGACATATGAATGGTTTTTTAAATGGATGACGTCACCAAGAAAGTTAATACAGATAGAGAGATGGAAAGACTGAGTCCTGGAGTTCTCCAATGTTACGAGATTGGAGATAAGAGCAACAATAGAGAAAGCAGAGTAAGAGTGTGCAGATGCAAGCATGGATGAATGTGACAGTGATGGTCCATGGAAGTCCTCTTCACATGACTCTGAGTTGGGGTTTGTGAAATACTGGGCAAGGTCACCAGTGGAAAGTGAGGCAGAGAGGAGATGGGAGGGGTTTAAAGGAAGAAGGTGGAACGTAGTCATAACTGAGAAAAGAAGAATGAATGGGCTAAAAATTCATCTGATCCTTCCCTGGCAGCCTTAAGGACTCATGTTGAAATTCCTGGATATGAACTTAAAGTGAAACCAACTAGCGATGATGTTAGCTTTTCTTTAAGCACTTTCAGCTTCAAGGGTGCGGTAGGGGGCGTGTTGAATTTTATCAGGATGTGATTTTGTCAAGCAGAATATCAAAGTTGGAAAAGGGCAGGGAATAGAGGCTTGCCTCTGACCTCTTCCCTGGGAAGATAGGAAGTGAGGGGATCTAGTGGATGAGTGGCTATGGGAAGTTGATGGAATGAAAGGACTTTAGGCCCCCTGGGGTGGGAGAATCAAAGAGTTTTGACAACAGCTAAGACCAATCTAGAACATATTGAATCAACATTTTGGGGCTGCTTACATTATGTCTTAGGTGATTTCTAGCATATTATCCCTTGATCCTCACAAATTATTATGCAGAAGCCCCAGTGCCATTCCTGTGAAGACTCTGAAGCAACATTGGTTCAAACTTGTCCAAAATGGCTAAGAAATACAAAAGATTCAGTTTAATTTTAATTATTTTTCTTTAAGGTTAATCCTGCTACTGTAAAACTGTTTTATGTATTCAAGCCTAAAGCAGTCTCTCTTTACATAATGTTTTATAACTTACCAGCGGCCTGGTGCATGGATCTGTGCTTTGGTGGGGTTCCTCAACCTGGCCTGTGCCCTCTTGCAATCCAGGACCTCTCAGGGATGTCGAACTCCCAGTTTCGGCCTGATCCCTGCAGGCCAGGCCGAAGGACCGAACTGGTGCACAAATTTGTGCACCGGGCCTCTAGTATGCATACAAGATCTTTGGCTAATCTCTTCCTGCCCTCCCCCCTCTCCTTTCCTCTGAGATTCATCAGTCTGTTTCATGTGTCCATGCATGTACATTGAGTGTTTGCCCCCTGGTGGTCAGTGTGCATCATAGCTACTGGTCGAATGGTAGCTTAGGCTTTTTTATATATGATGATTTTTACTGATTGTTAATGAATTGAACTTTAGGGATTACTATTTATGATTTATCATATAGAAAATTATTGTTTTTTATTTTCACTCATCAGGAATTTATGAGTATAAAGTTAATTTTAAAATTGATGTTTAACTATTTTGGCAACATTCACACTGAATCTGACTTTGAATCACATATAAAGTCATACTGTATTAAAAATAATTTCATTTCAGTGGAGGCTAGCAAAATATATTTGAACAAAGTCTCTGGAAAAATATTCTAAGACATTTGGGAACAATTCAAAACATATTGATATTAGATGTGAATTTTTTTGTTAATTTTGCTGTATGTGGAAATAAATTTTGGCTTAATTTTTAAGACTTTTTTTTTAAAGACGCCCAAAATTCATTACAGATAAAATAATAAGATGCTTGAGATGGGTTTTCATGTACTATGGCAAGAAGCAAACAAAGTTTGCCTGGGTGGGTGGGCGTGTGCATTGAGGGTGAGGGAGAGAGTGGTGAGTGGAGGGAAGAGTGAAGAGTAGAAATGGATGGTGGTTGAAGTTGAATGATGTGCGCATAGAGATTCTTCTAATTATTCTCTTCATCAATATGTTTGAAATTTTTCATAGTCAAAAGTTTATAAAAGCAATTCTTAAAATACCTCACACATATGTGTTTATGTTCATTAATTCATCATTCTCAGAGATGCACTAATTATAAAGATGGCTTGATCACGCTGTTGGCCAAGTGTGGTTAGAAAATTGTTCAAGTGGAGTTGAATGCTTAGATACTCCCACCTGACTGTGAAAGAATAATTATTTGCTACAAATATAACAATTTCCAAAGGCCACAACTTCACAAGTGCATTTTCTTTCTTGTTTTCTACCCTTTGAAATATTTGGAGACCATCTCTGAGGGTCCCTCAGTCTGTCTGTGATTCTCTCTCAGTTCATTTCTAAGACTTTAAAACATATCAATTTTGGGAGGAGTGGAAGAAATGTATTTCAAGATGGATGCCATCATTTGGATTGTGATTGATTTTTTAAAAATAACAGTAATCATTTTTGTGCTCCTTTAACTTGATGGAGGATTAATATTGTTTGACCTGATGATAGTAGCCATCAATCTACCTTGGTTCTATGACTGAAATGCTTTCTCACCTCCAGTAGGTTCAAGTCAATACTAGACCTACATAGACAGATCCAGGTTATTAAGTTAAACAGTATTTTCAATTAAAAATATATCACTTGACTTGAAAAGTAGAGAGGAAAAAAATCATAAATAAGTCTTCTAGGTCAGTGCTCTATTCCTTCAAAGTCTGAATTCCACAAGCTTAATAGCTGTTCATTGGACTTAAAAGGCTAAGAAAGAAGCTTGTTGATTTGACTATGTAACAAAATGATGAAAATATGTTTTGGTCATTTAATTTGAAATCACCCTTCAAGAGCATGAGGTCCACTATATAAATTATAGTCTACTCAAAATATAAACTAAAATCAGTTCTGTAGGACATAGCCCATTTTACATAGATAGATATATATGCATCTATCTATGTCTACAATCTTTACAATAAACTGTATCTCTATTTCTTTTGAACATGATTTTGAAGAAGAGAGTATGTGGCCTATAGAAGTTTTACATTTTATAGATTAGTAGACTATGTAACCTATATCAGTAACTTATTAGAACAAGAGTGCCTTTTATAAATCATCACACTATCTACCTTCAATTCTCTAACAGTGACCCATTAAAGTTTAGTACATATTTATCTTTACAGCTAAGGAAATGGTGATCAGGTGACTAGGAGAGGTATAGTCTAAAATCTGAAGATCCCTACTAGAAGGATGTGGTGGATACAATGAGAAATTTGAATTTAGCGTTAGTGTCTCTATTATACTTTCATTTTAGGTGGCGCACATGAAAATGCGTACAGAGGTACCTATCCGAGAAAGTTCTGATTCATTCAATCTCAAAGGACCTACCCTCGTTGAGAAAATAATTGTTAGGGGCCCAGAGTTATTTTTTCCTCCCCATCTCCCTACTATTTCTGTAATTGGAAGTCATTTATGCATAATTACATATTTAGTGAAAAGTAATTATAATTCCTACATTGGCTTTAAAATTAGTTTTTGTTTTTCTCCAATAAATAGTTTCTGTTGTTGTTTACATCTCATCTAGCCACTCTGGGTAGTGAAAAGAAAATCAAAGCAAGATTTCAAACTTTAAAACTGCCTAAGCTGGACAAAAGAAAATTGATAATATAAAAAGTTATGAGAGAAACACAAAGGTCATTATAACAAGAATTCTGAAACTATGGTTGAGAACAAAGCAGAAAAGGGAAACAGCCTATTATTTTAGAATTCTCTCGTATATTTTCTCTCTCCCTCCTTCCACCTTCCCCTATCCTCTCTCCCCTTTTTGTCTTCTTTTCTCTTTCCCACATTACTCCCACCAAAAAAGCTTTGCTAATTTATATAGCCTTTTAACCAGTTATTTGTTAATCGAAGAAATTTTAATACCATCACTGATGTAAGACAAGCTCAGTAACTTCTCAGTAACTTAGTCACATTTAAACAACACCTGTGGAGTGCTGGTAATCAATGAGATAACAGATGAAAGGTATTCTACAGAGAACATTTGCCTTTGAAATACATATGTTGCTCAAGTTACTCCTCATAAGCAATGAATTGTTCAAGATCACTGAAATAAAGGCATTGCCCATAGCTGCATAAGGGTATGCATCCCTTAGTCCATCTGCATGGGAACTGCGTAATTAGCATTAACTGCCCATTGACCTTCTTTATACCAATACTAATTGGCTTTTTATTATGAGGAATAGCAACATGTGATGTCAGGTAGGCTATTTAATGACATCTGGGAGGGAAAACTGAGCACCTCAACCTTGTCCTAGGTGCTGGTCATCCTTAATGTGCGCAGACTCCATATTCTGAGGGAACTTTCTGTCTGACCTTTACCTTATAATTTGGGATGGAATGCATTAATGAAATGAATTGAGGATAGGCCTACTGGTGGGCAAGTTTTGGGGTTGTCTTGAGAAGTCATAGTGTTTCATTTTCCTCATGAGAAAACTGCAAGTTTTTATGGATTGTTTCATAATGGCTAAAAGTTTAAGCAGATCTGGTTAGCGATTAGACTTGCTCCTTAATCATTATATGACCTTAGGCAACTGACCCTCTTAGAACCTCTCTTCCCTCATCTTCAAAATGACTATAATGAGTATCTGATAATGATTATAACCACTGACTGAGTCATTGTGAAAATTAAGTGAGATGAGGCCTGCATAGCACCATGACTGGCTCATGGAAATGTGGAAGAAATATAAGTTGTTGCATTTAACTAGACGAGGAATATCAAGATTTCATACCTTTGAGGGTCACGGTTAATTTTTATCTCCCTATAGAAGCATGGAAATCACCATTCCACATGACTTCTAGAAATTTGGCCTCCACTTGACTATTTAGAGGGCCCTGGGATGGTCCCATATCCTACCTGGGCAGTTTCTGGAAGCTGCTTAAGTATTTCTACGCCACCCATGCGAGTTGTTCTTCATCACCTGGGGAGTAGCATCTTCTTCAGATTAAAAAAAAAACAAACGAGATTATTGGCAGAGATTTAGCCCAAACCCCTGATTGTGATTACTCTGGAATATTTGATATTAGAATACATCAAAGTTCTGGCTTCTTCTGAAATGATAGTATTTGGGAAATAAAGGGTTATTTGGGTGACCTTCGTAAATTAAGAGCATGACTTCTGTAGGACATAGATCATTGTGTGTGTCTATCTTTGTAAACATATTTCTCTGAATTCCTTGCTGTCATAATCTTGAAAGTAAGGGAATATGGCCTATATCCTGTTGCATTTTATAAAAATGTAGAATCTGCAATCTATAAAAATAAATTACTAGAACTCATTTGTGACTTCTTATTATCTTCACTGCAAACTGCTGGCAATTGAAATACTTTCCTCCTCTAAATATTTCTGTCTCACCTGGGATCCCACTATTGTTTTATTAGAATTAGGAGTGGTAATTGTAATAAGATTTTTTTTATTTTTTACAAATTAATTTTTTATGGCTGAGCAGTTTGTCAAGTATTTGCAACAGAAGTTTAGCTCTGGAAAACAGTGTTTCCTATTACTATACCAGTGGCAAGTAGTACTCACCTTGAAGGTTAGTTACCCATACTCCCCACCCACCACCATAACCAATCCCCAAATCAAAGCTAAACTGGGGTAAATAACTTTGAGATATGGGAGAACTGATGGGCTTGGAGGAACATGTGAGTATCAGTTAGATACATTTCAGAAAGAGCAGTAGGCAGCCCTCCCACAATTCTGGCTTGCCCTGCACTGTGTCCCCCTACTCAAAATTAGAAACTCGTTCACCACAGCTGCCTGAATTTCTCTCTTTCATTCTTTTTTTGGATAAGTAGACCCTTCTTTTGGAAAAGATAATATTGATGGGATATCTGCCATCAAAACTGAGTGTGAATGAAGGGAAAAATAGTCAGATCATCTGCTTCAACAGATGACGACTTGTGCTGGGTTGGAAAGGTAGACCATTTGGATTGCTCTGGGGGAGACAAACATATTTGGGCCATAGAGGAGGGAGGATGGCAATTTCTTTTCCTTCCTAGACTATAGGATTGGCATCTGGCGAGATGGCAAAGTAGGTGAGATGTAGTTTGTGAGTCTCCCCTCACCAATCAACCTTAAGTGCCCTCCTTTGCCAGTTTACCTTCCTCCAACACCTCACATTCTCATTCTCTTTACATCCTAACTGCCTAGACTCCAAATAACAGCATCCTTAATAGAGCCCTTTCCAGGAAAGACATGTCTCATTTCTATGGTCTTGCAGACTCTTGCACTAGCACCTGTGTCTGACTTGAAAGCAGTTTAAGCATTTAAAGTGATCTCCCACTTTTGTAATATGATGCTAAGTAAGCATTCTCCTGTCGCTGGGTCAGAAGTAGTTATGCACCCCTCCATGGATGCCAGAATCAGAGATCGGACTTATCCATGGCACACAGTTTCTTTCTTTCTCTTCTCATTTCATGGATTTCAGATTTATTGGCCAGAAATAGGACCACTTTAATTTTATCCCTTGCAAGTCTGTTCTTTTAGATATAAATTTGCATGACAAAAATTACCACAAGGGTTTTCTTAAAACAAAACTGTAAATCTTTCGAAATAAAGATGCTGAATCCTTTAAAACAGCAAAGTACACCCTAGACATATTCGATATAATTAAAACAAGCAAAAATCTATAGTATCAGGATCTAAGCCAGTCCCCTTGACAAGTCACTGACTTTCATTTAAAGCCTTCCTATTTTAATGGCATTCTTTTAAGAAAGAAAGAAAGAAAAGATGTATTCGTGAGAGACGTTTTTTAAAAACCCACACACAATCAAAGGCAAAAGCAGTGAAATGATTGAAGATGTATTTTTCAATCTGTAGGGTTTACTGGGATTACTTAGGCTAGACAGAAATCCATGAAGGTCATAATGACATTTTTATCATTTTAGACTGATGTATGCCATTTTTATATTGTCTTTGTAATGCACATTAAAATTGTAAAGAGTGAGCTGCTACATTAAAAAGCAATAACTTAAAAATTTATCAGTTCCACCCTTTTGTAGTTTAACAAGAATTTTTACCTCCACTGTTTTAGAAACCCACCAGGAATTTATTTTTTAAAATTGTTAATGTGGTGCCTTCCACAGGTGAAAAGTACTGTTGTTGTGTGTGAATTTATTTTTAGTTTCTAAGAATCTATAGCTCATCCATAATAATAAAAGCATAACATGCTAATTAGACTGGACAGCTGAACAACCTTCTGGGCATCATTCCGGACATCCTTCCAGACAAAGCCACGGGCTGAGACAGAGGCAGTTAGCAGAAGGGTTAGGAGCAATCAGGCAGTCAGGTGAGCAATTAGGAGCCAGCAGTCTCAATTGCAAGAGGGATGTGGGATCGGGCCTAAACTGGCAGTCAGACATCGCCCGAGGGGTCCTGGATTGTGAGAGGATGCAGGCCAGGCTGAGGGACACTCCCCCATCCCCATGCATGATTTTTTGCATCGGGCCTCTGCATAGCAATACATGAGAAAGTATTAAGCTTCTACAACTATGTACACCCTAGCAAGTAAGCACTGCCTGGTTTCCAGAAGCTACGAAGATGTTTGCCTGGGAAATTGCTTGATAAACCATATGCACAATAATAACAATAAAAGAAGTGACCTTTATGAGATGCTTATTACCTGCCCAGCTTTATATACCTCATTTAAACTTCACTGCAAGCTTGCTCTCCACTTAGCACCAATGAGACACTTGATGGGATAGTGGAAGGAAAAGAGGAAAGAAAGCAGACAAACAGGTGAGTCAGGGGGTCCCAGGGACCCCTCGAGGAAGAAATGATCCTTATTTCACAAGTTCTAGAAGAAGCTTGCAGAGGTCAAGAAATCTGCCCAAAGTGGCAAAACTAATAAGTGGTAGAGATGGGATTTATCTGCAAATCTGTCTGAGGATGAAATTTATGTTCTTTTTACCAAATATCCCTGCCTCCCATGTGACCTGTATTTTATCACATTCTTAGAAAATAAGCAGATTTGTGCAGGATTCAGCCATGAAAATGTTATCACAGTACATTAAACTTTGTATGTTAAGACAGTAATACTGACCCATATGTTAAGAGGACATGTATTTTAAGTGACATTGGGCTTACAAAATATATTAAACTAGATATCACTAGTCTGAGTTATAAAGAGGTCATTTGTGACTTATCACTTATTGTGCTTAAACACACACTGGCTGCTTGTTAATAAAACCAGGGACAAACCGTAGAGTATCACCACCTAAGAGTTAGGAAACTATTTTTCTTTTCCATTCCCCCGCCCTTTTCCTTCTATCTCAATCTGCATTGAAAAACCAGTGTAGAGCCTTGTTGAAGGAAAATGATGCCCCCTCCACTTTTTAATTTTGAACCATGTAAAGCCAAACACATCTCTTTATCTTTTCCCAAGAAAGGAATGTAAATGTGTTCATAAAAATACACACCAAAAACCCAGAACAAAAACAAACAAATAGTATGTGTATTGAAGCAGAGAAATCAGAGTGAATAGTGAAGAGAATACAATGTAAGAGGAGAATAAAGAGAAGCCAGAGGAGAGAGGATTTATAAGAGGAGATGGGAGCAGGGAAGAGAGGATGGGCATGGAAATGATTGTTTAACCTGAGCCTGTGACTCTGGCTTCTTTGGTCATTGGGTTGTTGTGGTCCTCACCAGCCCTAGGCTGCACCATGACCAGGGTGACCTGGAGGCCTCTGGGAGGGAGGATGGGCACTGCTCTGTCAGGACTTCAAGCTCTATGAAAGTAGCTGCCTCCCCTTGAATTTCACTAACCCTCCCTTTCACCATCTGCCCTCACCACTCCTGTTCTAAACATCCCTCTGCCTGTGATATTCTTGCCTCCTTAACTTTGAACATGAAGCCCCAGCATCCTACTCAAAGCTTCCGCTGACTGTCCTGCATCCCACCTAAGCCACAGCCCATCATGTCCTCCCTGTTCTCACATAGCCTCCCAACCCCTGCTGCAAGCATGAGCCATATTGTTTTGTAATTGCTTATAGGCCTGTCTCCTTTTATAAAAATCTAAGCTCCAGGAAGGGCATGAATGTTGTGTTTTATTCTCCTCTCAAGAACCATCCCCATCAAAAAATTGGTGCTCAGGGAATATTTATAAAATAATTAAGAGTAGGGCACAAGCCACTGGAAGGGGAGAAAGGACAGAGGATGGCTCTTGTCAGACTGACTGCTATTCACCTATCCCTTCCTTCCCTGCCTTCTTCCATTGCTCCCTCCCTCCTTCCATCTCTCTCTTCCTCCGTCCCTTCCTCCCTTTTCTCAGGCTCCTCCACAAACTCTGGTGCTCACCAGATGCCTTGTAAAAAGATAGAGCTCTTGAAGTCAAGTTCAGACTACTTAGTCCACTCTCAAAACCTTAAATGGTCTCACTTGTGTCCCCTCAGACTCATCTCTATTCTCTTCCCTTTACCATGTGTTGTTAACCTGTATCCATGTCCCATCAAGCAATGACCTCCTTCAAGTGTCTACCAGGGGTGGGCAAACTTTTTGACTCCAGGGCCACAATGGGTTCTTAAACTGGACCGGAGGGCCGGAACAGAAGCATGGATGGAGTGTGTGTGTGAACTAATACATGTTAACACTGCTGCTGGTGAAGGAGCGGAGGGGAGAGCAAGAGAACCCTCTGCTCTTTCGGCTCCGCGGGCCGGATAAAACAGCCAAACGGGCCAGATCCGGCCCGCGGGCCGTAGTTTGCCCACGACTAGCTAGACTGTGCTGTGCACACTCTGTTAGGACCCCTGGCTCCCCTGCTTATTCTGTTTAGAATACATCACTCTCCCCTCCCATCTTGTCACCTTCCAACATCTGATACATCTTCAGTACTTTCATCTGGAGTCCCTCACCACATCTGGACTATCATAGCTATGGATGTAGCTGTTGTTGGTTTGTATTTTCTTTTTCTCCCAGCCAAGCTGAGTGTGAATAGGACAAGATTCTAATCTTTCCAGTCGTACAACATAGCATAGCCCCCCAGATTCAAATTCTAGAGTTGCTTGTTGAATGTTGACTATAGGAATACTTACCTTTTTTAATTCCATTCTTATCTCCCTTAGTAGAAAGTACTTCTGGTATCTGAATCTGGTATCCCTGGAAGAAAAAACAATGGAGATCATTTAGAGATGTGTGTTCAACTCTATTTGTTCATTTTAATTAATTGTCCTGGGGTGCCAGCAAGAGGGCTGGTATATCTGGAAAAGAAGTCAAGGGAGGACTCAGTCATCTATATTTATTAAAATTGCCATTACAAGTATAGAATTAAAATCCAGGTGCCTAAAGACCAGTTGTGCTAAAGATTAATTACAGTCTCTTTGGGTTTTTGTAAACGTCCCAAATGAATACAGACTGGTTCCAACTGTATTCATTTCACTCTGGAATTCCAACTTGAAGGTGAACTTCTATTAAAAACAAACAAATGAACCACATAAAACAAAACAAACAAACAAAACAAGGAAGAAACTATACAAAAATGCCATCAGCATTTTTTAGTTACATACTATTTAATGTCTTTCTTTATATCCTGCTGTATTTCCAAGTTAGGGTTTTGTTTTGTTTTTACTTTTTTATAATTTAAAAAAATATATAATTTTGGGGGCAACACAATATGAGATATTAAGCCACTAGTTTTTTATGTTTACAATAGAGTTGTAATTTCTTTTTCATAAAAATTTGTTGGAAACTTCAGGATGCTTTAAGATAAACACTTACATGAGGAGTTAGGTGATGAGTAACATATGACAATAATTAGATTTTCTGCCGTATACTCTATTAGGTTTGGCCTTTTGGAAACCAGACTTTATCCTGTTTAACTCTTGTAAGGAGAAACTTGCATGAGTGTAGAAAAAAAATGTGGGATACCATGGCTAGCATTAGAATTTAAGCAGGTAACTAGGGGTCTTGGCTAAAGTATGGCCTCATAAGTTATGTAAAGAATGGCTACTTATATGTGCTGCATCCTTTAATTTCTTCAGTTTGTAGAATACAGCTGTAGAATGGCCTTTAAGGTATCTTCAATATTTAAGAGGAGTAAAAATAACTTAAACCAAAGAAAGAATAGAGGAAAGCTCAGATATCAGGGAACTGTGCCCCACTGATACTATGCCATGCAGTTACAAATTTAAAGCTAGATTTTCCCCATTGTTTGATATGAGCAGGGAATTCATGAGAGGGAAAGGCCACGAGAAACAGCCTTTATGGAGCATATACCTGTTCATTAGCTCTGGAGTCTCTGCTAAGTGTGTTTACAGGTTTTCTTAGTTTATCCACACAAATCAGCAGGATGGTTTTAGTACCCCCTTTGAAAGATTAGAAAATAGATATTTATATTATACACACACACACACACACACACACGTTTCTCTACACTTACTATACAGTATTTTTCTTTTTAAAAAATCCTCACCTAAGGATATTTTTTCCATTGCTTTTTTTAAAGAGAGGGGAAGGGAAGAAGGGGGGGAGAGAGAAACATTGATATGACAGAGACACCCATTGATTGCCTCCTATATGACCTCAACCAGGGGCTGGGTGTCTAACCCACAACCCAGGTATATGCCCTTGATGGGGAATCCAACCCTCAACCTTTTGGTGCACAGGCTGATGCTCTAACCACTGAGAAACCTGCAAGGTCTGTAGTATATTCCTTAAAGAAAGATTATATATCAGTGTAAACCTAGAACTAGTGGGAGCCATCATCTTGGAGACTCTTAATAAAGTGACTAAATGGGTGTTCAATGAATAAATGATTGGATAGATGATATACTGATGGCCTGTTGGCCATTTAATGCCTTTTGAATACTTGTGCTATGAAGAAATGTTGCTTTTTATTATTCTAATAATATCTGTTTTATGTGTATGCCTTTTGGAATTAGCTTTATCTCAAAGTATAAAAATCACATTTCCATAAGCCTTTTCTTTAAAAAAAAAAAAAAAAAGGTAAAATTCACATAGCATAAAATTAAGCACTTCAAAGTGAACCATTCAGTGACATTTTGTACATTCACAGTGCTGGGCAAACAACACTTCCATACAGTTCTAAACATTTTTAAAACCTTAAAAGAAAACCCCATCCATACCCATTAAGCAATTGCTCCCCATTTTCCTTTGCTTCCTGTCCCTGATAACTACCATTCTATATTCATTTTACCCATTCTGGACAGTAATAACTATATGTACTATGTGATCTTTTGTGTTTGGCTCCTCTCCTTTAGCATAATGTTTTTGAGATTCATCCATACGGTAGCATGTACCAGTACTTTATTCTTTCTGGGACTGAATAATATTCTATTGCCTGTGATAGGCCACAACTTGTCCATTCACTCATTGATGGGCATTTGGGATGTTTTGATCTTTTGGCTATTTTGAACAGTGCAGCTATGAACATATGTCTACATGTATTTGTTTACATACTTGTTTTCAGTTGCTTTATATACATACCCAAAATTGGAATTACTAGGTTATTTGGTAACCCTTTGTTTAACTTTTTGAGGAACTGCCAAACTGTTACCCACAGTGGCATTTACTTTCCCACCAAGAGTATATGAGGGTTCTAATTTATCCTCATTCTAACGAACATTTATTCTTTTCCTTTTTTCAAATAGCCATCCTAGATGGTGTGAAGTGATACCTCATGGCGGTTTCAATTTGCATTTATTGAATGACTAACAATGATAAGCATCTTTATCTTTAATAACATTGAAAGATATTTCAGGGAATGGAACCATCCAGGCCTTTTCCTTGTCTTGAATTCCCACTGTCCAAACCATC
>NW_006292696.1:12134060-12147829 GCF_000327345.1 Myotis davidii
CAGGTTCGATTCTGGTCAAGGGCATGTACCTTGGTTGCAGGCACATCCTCAGTAGGGAGTGTGCAGGAGGCAGCTGATCGATGTTTCTCTCTCATCGATGTTTCTAACTGTCTATCCCAGTCCTTTTCTCTCTGTAAAAAATCAATAAAATATATTTAAACAGAAAACCACTCCCAAATATCACCTGGTTAGATCCTCTAATATCTCTTAAATATGACCTTCTCATATCAGCTCCTAAGGGCCGTGGCATCTATGGTAGGTTATTCTCTATTGAAGCAAGATATCCATTACCTTAAGAGTGCCCCCTCCCCAACCCATCTTTCAGTATTTATTTACTTATTTATTTTCTGCCTTCATACATAAGATCATGAGTGTATTTGTGGCGGGGACTACTTTCTATTTGTTGCCTAGCACACAGTTGATCCTTATGATACCTTTCATGAATGTGTAACTGTGTGCTCTTTATTTTTTTAAATATATTTTTATTGATTTCAGAGAGAAGGGAGAGAGAGATACATTGATGATGAGAGAGAATCATGGATTGGCTGTCTCCTGCACGCCCCCTACTGGGGATAGAGCCTGCAACCTGGGTTTGTGCCCCTGACTGGAATTGAACCTGGGACCCTTCAGTCTGCAGTTTGATGCTCTATCCACTGAGCCAAACTGGCTAGGGCACTATATGCTCTTTATAACACAGGGAGTTAAATGGGCACTCTGTAGAAATGCCCATATTTTCTTCAGAGCAAATTATTGAAAAAAAAAACCACACAGAAGCATAGTATCAGTAATGAGTAGTACTATATTCTGAGTGCTGTGTTTCTACAGAGAGTATAAGCATCCTATTTCCTTATCAACAACAAACTGACTCTCATTGAGACCCATGGGCTGTCCTGAGTGGCAGTGATGTGCCAAGTAGACAAAGGGGAGAATGAAGAAGAGAACAGAACTGGTTAAGCTGAGAATGAAAACTCCTTCTCTCTTATCATGGTCTTTGCACAGCCTGTGTCTTGCCATTCAAGAGTCCGTACTTTATTTCCACCTCCCTATCTGGTGAGCAGGCTGTAGACCTGTTGACATGAAAATTATCCATAGAGCAGTGGAAGAAATGTGATTAAATTGTGTTAGAACAGCTCAGCCTCTTTCTGACTAATAGAAAAGTAATAGTCTGGAGGCCATCATGGATTCCTGAGATGCTTATAATGGGAATGTTGTACCATCACAAATGTAAATGGAAATCCATGTTTATGCAAGAAAATAGAACTCAGGATTTTTCTGTCGAATTGGATGTTGGAATTTGTTGAAATAGAGACTTTCTATGTGGTTAAAAGCATTACTCCAACTATAGTCACTTGCTCGTTAATTTTCATCTTATGAATATTATGAAATCAGGAGTCTTATTCGACAGTTACCTTTTATGAAAATGGTTCCATGGGAGAAAGAATGTTAAAAAAGTATTTTTACTTTTTAAAATAAGCTTACTGAATTGTCATGTATGTACTCAATGTCTACTTCAACAAACGATAAAATATGTCCTTTTTTACCAAGTGTTTTCAAGTGTGTTGTCTCAATTGATGTTCCCAACAATAAGTCTGTGAGATAGGATGGGAAGATTTAAATCAGAATCATAGGATTTTCAGTTTTAAATTGGTATTAGAGCATAGGCATTGTAAGTGCATATGACAAAACTGAAGGGATCAAAGGGTTGACTAAGTTCACATAAATCAATTAAATAAATATACAAAATTTAAACCTAGGCAGAACTCTGATGGAAGATACTTGAGAAAAATAAGTGTACATAGCTATATATACAGACACACACATTGAAGACTCCAAAGAAACAATAAATGTTTTAAAACCTGAAAATGTATATATTTAGAAATATACAGAGGTATAGATTTCTAGGATTTGGGTTAAATGGTAGCATCTAGATCAATATATTCAATAAAGCAATCATTTTTGCATTTTTAATAGCAACAACTCAATATGTCTATGGCTTTAAATGGCCCCATAATTTGAATTCATTTTTCTTCATATTGACAGTTTTATTATTCACCCTTTGAAGGAAATAAGCTTCCTCTCTATGCTTCTGTAAGGTCCAGTATCATAACCTGACCTAGTTAATGAGTTATCTTGAAGCACATGTCTTTAAGGATGGGAACACCATTCTTAAGATTTTTTTGAGACCTTTACCCAGAGTAGCATTTATATCACTTTGTGGGTTTTTTTTTTTAATTTTCAAATTTAATTTATTGGGACAACATTGGTTAACAGAATTATACATATTATATTGTGTGTTCACCACCCAAAGTTAGGTCTCCTTCCATCATTTTTTATCCCCCCTTTACCCTCTTCTATCTGGCTCTTCGAGTGATTACTGTTCTCAGAAGCTAGCTACATGATAGCTGCTCTTTTGTTGCAAAGAACAGCTACTTACCCACCCCAGCAAATTCCTACTTATTTACTACAAGGGTGGGTGAACTGCAGATAAGCTACCCAATTAGGATAGTCTATTACTGGACATGTTTTGGGGGCTCTTGGAAGCATAATGCTGGAAAAGCACAACATAATTTTATAATTACTAGAGACCCAGTGCACGAAAATCATGAATGGATAGGGTCCCTAGGCCTGGGCGGTGATCAGGACCAATCTGTGGGGTGACCAGCAGGGCAATCAGAGGGTCCATGCTGGCAACCGCCTTGGCTGACCTGGGGCCTGTGTTGAGCATCTGCCCCCTGGTGGTCAGTGTGCATCACAGTCATTCCACCATTTGGTCAATTTGCATATTAGGCTTTTATTATATAGGACAGTGATGGCAAACCTTTTGAACTCAGCGTGTCAGCATTTTGAAAAACCCTAACTAAACTCTGGTGCCGTGTCACATATAGAAATTTTTTGATATTTGCAACCATAGTAAAACCAAGGTTTATATTTTTGATATTTATTTTATATGTTTAAATGCCATTTAACAAAGAAAAATCAACAAAAAAAAATGAGTTCATGTGTCAGATGTGTTATAGGTTTGCCATCACTGTTATAGGAGGATTTTTTCTTTAATGCAACATGTGAAGCTAGGAAATGTATAAATTGAGCATACTATGTATTGAAACTAGTACAATAATATTTTTAAAAATCTTTATTGTCAAGATTATTATAGATGTTCCTCTTCTTTCCCCCCCATTGTCGCCCTCCACTTGTTCCTGCCCCGCCCCAGGCTTTTGCCACACTATTGATGTGTCATAGGTAATGCATATATGCATATACAGTCTTTGTTTAATCTCTTCCCACCCCGACCCCACTTTCCTCTGAGAATCATCAGTCTGATCCATCTCTGTGCCTCTGATTCTATTTTATTTACCAATTGATTCTGTTAATTAGATTTTTTATTGGTTTATTTTGATTTTTAGATTCAATTGTTGATAGGTATGTATTTGTTGTCATATTTTTATTCATATTTTTTATCTTTTTCCTCTTCTTCCTCTTCTTAAAGAATACCCTTCAACATTTCATATAATACTAGTTTGGTGGTAAAGAACTTCTTTAGCTTTTTCTTGTCTGTGAAATTCTTTATCTGACCTTCAATTCTAAATGATAGCTTTGCTGGATAAAGTAATGTTGTTTGTAGGTCCTTGCTATTTATCACTTTGAATATTTCTTGCCACTCCCTTCTAAGCTGCATAGTTTCTGTTGAGAAATCAGATGACACTCATATGGGCATTCCCTTGTATGTAACTAATTGCTTTTCTCTTACTGCTTTTAAGATTCTCTCTTTGTCTTTAAACTTTTTCATTTTAATTATGATGTGTCTTAGTATGGTCCTCTTTGGGTTCATCTTCTTTAGGACTCTCTGTGCTTCCTGGTCTTGTATATCTATTACCTTCACCAGTTCAAAGAAATTTTCTGTTATTCTATATAATAAAAGGCTAATATGCAAATTGTCACTAGAAGATTCTTGAATAACCTTATAACTATAGTATTACACTCTATATTGAGTAGTTTGCTTTCATCCATTTATTTCATGTTTCTTTGTCTCTACATTGCTTTTCTTTGTTTGTTTCTATGTAGTGGGTAGAGCTGCTATGTCTCTTTGAGTTGGTAGAGTGGCCTTGTGTAGTAGGTGTCCTATAGGGCCCAATGGCTCAGCCTCCCAATCATCTGAGCTGGGAACTCTAGGTGCACCCTTTTGTGGGCTGTGTGCACAGTCTTGTGGTAGTTGAGACTTGATTGCTGTTGGTGTCACAGCTGATTTTCACAGCCAATTGGCCTGGAGGTCAATCCTCACAGGCTCCTCCAGGTGGCCTCCACAGAGACAATCTCCCCCATGATTAAAAAAGTGGCACATGTGGGTGTCCAGTGTTGGACTAGCCCAGGGGTTGGAAAACTTTTTGACTTGAGGGCCACAATGGGTTCTTAAACTGGACTGGAGGGCCGGAACACACGCATGGATGGAGTGTTTGTGTGAACTAATATAAATTCAAAGTAAACATCATTACATAAAAGGGTACACTCTTTTTTTCAATAGTTTTATTCATTTAAAACGGGCCGGATCTGGCCCACGGGCCGTAGTTTGCCCACGGCTGGACTAGCCTGTTCTGTGCCTCCACACCCCCTATCAGTCTCAGTGTGCTTTCCTCTTTGCTTCTCTACTTGTAGGCCTTCCATTCAGCCAGCTTTCTGGTGGTTCTGGGTGATGGGTGTTCTGAAATTTAGTTGTAATTTTGATGTGGTTGTGGGAGGGGGCAAATACAGGATTTTACCTATGCTGCCATCTTGGTCAGTGTCAAACCATACCAGATTACAATTCTTCATAAGCGACACACTCAAGGGGAAGACTTAGTGAGCACTAAAGCCCCACTGAAGCAAGTCCTGCTCCATAGGGGTGTCTCCTGCACAGCAGATCTCGACTGTAGTTGCAGCTGGTCCTCATAGCCAATTGGTCATCTTGGTTCCTCTCCCTATACAATAATGTTTTAATGAACACATATATTTTAAAATCTTTCTGGTTTAATATTTAAAAGAAAAATTGCCATATCTTTATGAATCCCATTTTGCAACCATTTAATATTGTTTTTAAATGATCTAAAGTAAATAAAAATTGTGCATAAGTATTCTTTTTATTTTCTCTTATAAAAATACATTTTTATTGATTTCACATAAATGTGAAGGGAGGGGGACGGAGAGATAGAAACATCAATGATGGGAGAGAATCATTGATTGGCTGCTTCCTGCACACCCCACAGTGGAGATAGAGCCCTCAACCTGGGCTCCTGATTCATAGGTTGATGCTCAACCACTTAGCCTTGCCAGCCAGGCCACTTTATTTTCCATTTAAAATGCTCTCCATATTTTCAGCAGAGGGTTAAATGTTAGGATTTTGAGGTGAATCTAAAAGATGTCAGGAGTAGTTATTGTTAAATATTTATGAGCCCACTAGTAAGGACAAATCATTTTCTTAATCTATTTCACTAATAGAAATTATTTATAAGTACATCATTAATTATTTACATGTTCCTGGTATTATGTTTGCATTAATAATTTAAAAATATATAATTATCTATTAAATCATCTAAATATGATTTAACCTCATTTATCTTTTGTAACACAAATAGCAAGTTCATCATTATAGTTATATAAAACAAGGTATTCAGCTATAACAAGCTTGGGTATTTAGAAAGAGTAGTGACAATAGTTGGATAACTTTCTTTCTTACTCAAATTTTGTCTGGTATAATTAATATTTTTAAGAAATTTTATGGAGTTTCAGACCTGTAAGTCTTTTGTCCACTAGTTGCTATATACTCTTGAGGTCCCAGGCATGTAGAAAGCAAGTCTCTTTATACAAATGGCCAATTAACTCAGTGTCCTCAGAGCCAAATGCCTTTCGGTACACATCAGGTAAAAACTGATTTTGTCCTGGGCAGCAGTAAACATTCTTACTGAAAACTTTAAGGAATTCGCTGTGGAACAAAATTAGGATCATGGCAGCTTTGTCTTCCATCAATTATGCTATCTGTGTTTGGAGTATCATATGAATACTTAAAGCTTCACAGTCTTGAAGTTATGTCTGAAGCTTTAACTAGAAAGTAGAAATTAGTATGGCAACATTATTATCAAGATATCTTGGTCTACAAGAAACTTTCCTGTTAGGAAGCCTATTAAAGAGATCTTAACAGGCTGTTTAGAAAGGTTCAATGTTTAGGATATGAGAAGTTATCAGCTGAGTCTTTTAAAATAGAAAAAAACCCTTTATATTTTCTTGATAATGAACCAAATAAGGGCAAAAATAAAGTTTGAATTGTAAGCACAATCACCAGTGTAAAATATTTTGAGCTTCTGTCTTCTATTATTATAGTCTTTTCTTACAGACTATTATGGGCTTGAGTTCTCTCAAAATCTGTATGTCCTAACTCCCAGTTTCACAGAGGGTGATGGTATTAGAGACAGGTCCTTAAATAGGTAATGAGGTAAAAATAGGGTCAGGATGGTGGGCCTTAATCCATTGTGACTGATGTCCTGATAAGAGGAAGCTAGGACACTGAAAATTACACAAGCACACAGGACCCTGTGAAGACACGTGGATAAGATGGCCCATCTACAAGCCAAGGAGAAAGGTCTCAAAGGAAACCAACCCTGCTGATACCTTGATTTTGGACTTCTAGCTTCCAGAATTGTGAGCAAATGAATTTCTGTTAAGTTACCTAGTCTGTGGTGTTTTGTTATGGCAGCTTTAGCAAACTAATACACAGACCTTTTCCTACCGAGGTCCTCATCACAAATCCCAGTTTGTATTCAGGGTGTACAACTCCACTTGTTTAGATCCAGGACCCTCTTATGGGACACTTGAAGCAAGAATTGGAGACAGGTACTTTTCCTTGTTTATAGAATAGTTGCAGAGGAGATTTAGGGTTCAGACTTTAATTGCTTACTGCTTTGGCTTTGCACAACAATGCCATTCTTAATACTTAGTTTAAGGAAGACAGCTTATGCAAATACCTTCTTGAATGCTTTATTAACAGTCTTTCTATAGCCTTTGCTGACTGCCTGGAGACCATTGAGTATTCAAGTTAATCCGAAGGTTAAACCTCCCTATAGATTTTTAACATGGCCCCGAACTGGGAATCTCTGTTAAAGATCCTGCTATTTTCTTATTTTCCAAAACGTGACCAGGTGTAAAAAATCTATTTCTATATGAGTTGCATAAATAAGCTTATGGACCTCAGTTTGAAACCCCCAGTTTTGTGAAGTTGATCATTTGTTCTGCTTTAATCTTGACTCCACTGTCTGACAATTTTTGAACCTGTAATTAAACATCCTAAGTATACAGAGCTGTTTATAGATTTCCAGCTACGCAGTTTCAGGTTACAAATGTGAAAACATATTAACTGCTTCTAGTGCAAGATGACCCATGGGGATGCTTTAGGACAATGGGAGCTGTTGTGCATGAGAAACAGGGCTGATGGCAACATGTATTTCTTTTTAATTTGAGGATTATGTTGGAAGTGACACATAATCTTCAAGGTGAACAAGAGCTTTTGCTAGAGTACTTGACCCTAACGATGAAACTAGCATAAATTACCTGATTATTATTAACTGGTGTTTAACTTGCTTGCACTTTTAACACATATTATATTGGAAAATATATTTTTTAATCTTGTTCATGGGTGATTAAAATGTTCTTTTATTTTTAGTGTTTTAAAATCATTGGTATTCACCAACTTATCAATTATTTAGTCATTAAAAATTTGGGTGAGAAGTCATTTAGCAGTAATTGGGATTCAGTCCAACATGTGTAAAAGGCAGTTGCTTAAATTGCATCAATGAGCTGTAGAGATAACATTAAATTGTTTGTTCCAAGCAAAAAGAATGTTCATAGCAGTCCCTTAAACTATATGGCAACAGCAGTAAATGCAGGCACTCACAGAGCATCATAGCATTTGGGAAATCGTTTTCTTGTATTGGTAGAAAATTCTCCTCTGTGACCCACTCTACATTGAAATAATTAATAATTGAATGCTAGTTAATGCAGTTGGGCAAAATTCTTCATTATAAGGTAATCAAACCCACATGTCCTGAAAGAATACAATGTTTCAGCCTTATGGCAAGTTACTTCTAGGTACAACTCTTCAGAACAAAGTGTTATGAAGGTGGGATAACTTCTAAATCTCTGGATATGTTAGTGCTTAAATAATTCCACAAATATAATGAAATAAGTCTTCTGTCTAAAAAGAGTATATATATATATATATATATATATGCCTAAGTGACTGTTACAACCAGATAACCAGACCACCAGATGACCAGCTGGTAGCTATGACTCACACTGACCACCAGGCGACAGACACTCAATTCAGGAGCTGCCCCCTGATGGTCAGTGTGCTCCCACAGAGAACCTCCCATGGCCAGCCAACCTCCCGCAGTCCCCCCCCCTCAGTTGGCTGGCCCCTATCTGGACTGGGTGAGATGGCCCCGATTGGTCCTGATCACTGGTCAGGCCGAGGAACCCCACCCATGCACAAATTCGTGCACCAGACCTCTAGTCCTATATAATAAAGCAGTAATATGTAAACTGACTGTCACACCCTCACAAGATGGCTGCCTACAGCCAGACACGATGGCAGCACCCAGTCCCCTCAGCCCTGCCTCATCAAGCCTCAGTCCCCTCCAGCAGGGAAGCAGTTGGGGGTGACCAGGCCTATGGGGGGGCAGTAAGAAGTGACCAGGTTGATGGGTGGGGGAAAGATGGGGGTGACCAGGCCGGCAGTGGGGGCAGTTTGGGATGGCCAGGCAGGCAGGCAGATGAGCAATTAGGAGCCAGTGGTCCAGGATTGTGAGAGGGATGTCCCACAGCCAATTTAGGCATGATCCCTGGGATCGGGCCTAAACCGGCAGTTGGACATCCCCCAAAGGGTCCCAGATTAGAAAGGGTGCAGGCTGGGCTGAAGGGACCTCCTCCCAAATTTCATGCACTGGGCCTCTAGTTTTATATAAAATTCTGAAATTTCTTTGGACATTTTCTAAGTTTTACTGAGCTTTTCCTTGGGGGGGGTGGGGGGAGAGGCTGTAACCTAATACCTGAGTGAGTTTGACAGTTTCGTTTATTGTCTGCAAACAAAGGAACATTTTCAATTTATTCAGTTCTAACTTATCAGTGTCTTCTGGGACATGAGTTAAGAAAACAGTGACATCAGCATGCAATCAAAGAACATTGTTTTGATCACTTATTTTTAAATATCCTTTTTCTAAATCATTTCCAGAATTGTTAACAGATCGTTTGAAGGGACAGTGAGTGGTGGGATTTGATGGTAGTTAGGCAGCCACTGGAAGTTGCCCTGAGAAAAATAGCATCCAGGTGGTTCTGTTATTGGTGGAAGTGGGATCTCTCCTTTCCCCACTGAGTGCTGGAGCGGGGTCCTTACTGTATGTATCTCAAGAAAAGGAATTTTCTGAGACTCGCATGGGAGGATGAGTGATTTTTTATTTTAATGCAATTACAACTCTGGGTTTCCTAAGTCCTACTTCCCTTAATCCAGTCCTGGAAGATATACAGCTGGGGATTCAGTAGAGCTAGACGCAAACCCAGTGTCCAAAGTTTCTGTTCCACCGTGGAGCTGGGTACGGTTTATCAGGCCAGTTTCAGTTCATCAGTCCACTGTGTGTGGGGTTCCCATGGCTGTTGTCCCTGTGTGTGAATGCAAGAGAGCAGGAGCCTGAGAAACCCTGAGATACCAGGAGAGCAAGAAAGCAAGACAGCAAACTTCTTTGTTTAGGAGATTAAACATCTTAAATTCCCTGTGCTTGCAGTGGCCCTGCCTACTCTGACCAATGACCAGTTCCCAGGTGAGACTAAGACAAGTACCTTCCCTATGTGACCCGGACCTTACTGCACATGGGTCTTTTCTCCCCCTGCCCAGTCCCTGCCCCTGGCAGTCTGCAGGGAATAGACCGTGGCTGCCTGGGTTGTGTGACACCACAGCTTCTTGGCAAAGCTGCACCAATGGCACACCTACACTATCTGGCCTTCCCTTTGTTCCTTTCCAGTTATTCATAACTAGCTTAATTACAGCAGCATATGTTCCAGAATTACTCTCCCCCTACAATAAAAAGAATCTAGAGAATATCTTGGCTCTAAAGAAACACAAATGACTTGGTAACAAAGGTTGACTTCAAAGAGGGGGACTGGCTGGTTGAGGAACATGGATGTGAAGCAGACATTCTCTTCATTGGACATTGCTCATATCTGTTGGATTTGCTTCATGAGATGTAATACCTACTTTAAAAAAGATCATCCACTTACACTTTTTAAAAGCCTGAGGTAAATTTTAGTGTGACTTTCCCAATTTATAAATATTGACAACTAATTAATTTATACACTAAAAATAATATTTTCTATATCACATTCATAAGCCAAATCTGGTCTATGGGTTTTCACCTGGGTACCTCTGAATTAGACTGATGTGATATCTATATTCCCAAGAGGAGGAAATGCAAGAGAGATAAGTATTGATTCCTTTACATATAGCTGCACTGTGTCCCTGCTTATGGGTATGTGCACAAGTGTGTGTGTTCAGGGTGATAAAGAGGGAGAATTGCCTTATAAATGATATAAGATCTAGGTGATTATAATTGGAATAGTTTCAAATGATATACCAATATTCATAATTCCATCCACAAATTGGTAGCTGAGGGCAGGTACCAGGAGTACAAATAGCAATACTGCAGCAAAGTCTCTCTCTCTCTCTCTCTCTCTCTCTCTCTCTCTCTCTCTCTCTCTCTCTCAACCTCTACCTCTACCCTCTAATCTCTCTATAAAAGCTTAATATGCAAATTATTCCCTTGGGAGTTTGACCAGGAGACCAGGAGTTTGATTGCTCATGATGACGTGCAGTAACTACCCGAGGGTGGCACGGAATGGAGGAAGGCCCAGGCAGGCAGCTGGAAGGAAGGCCCCAGCCGGCAGCCAAAAGGCCCCAATTGGCCCTGATTGCTGGCCAGTCCTAGGGACCCTACCTGTGCACCACTTCTCTAGTCTGTATATAACAGGCTAAGTGACCAACCGTATGTCCATCTGACCGACTGGCCAACCTACCATCTGGTACATAAGATGCACACTGGCAATTTAAAAATAAACGTTGACTTGCATATGCACAGTACATGTAAAGGTCTCACTGGCACCAATAGCACATGTGTGTTTCGATCTGTCATTGTCAATTGTGAATTTGGTTGATTTTGTGGACATTCAATGTGAACCACATCAAACTTTTTTCATCACATGTGTGATATTTGTCCCTGTCTGACACTGGTCTCCCATTTAAATTAATTCAAAGAGAGTTTCCCATGATGCCAGCATTTGCAATGACTATTAATAAATCACAATGACTATTAATAAATACTTCATCACAAGGGAAATTAGTCAAGCACTCTGAAAGTGTTTTTACTCTTCATGTGATATACAGGGAGATATTAGAATAAGTTTAATCAATTTATCAGTCATTGTTTTTATCAATGTTTTTATATCATGTCTTTGTTGTTATATCATGCTGTTATTATTTATTAATCAATTTATATATTATTTTCATATAATTTTACTAATTTTTTTATCTCTCCCACTTCTATTACAGAGAAAGGGTGAATAGCGATATGAAAATATTTCTTCTAATTAATTTCCTTTCAATATGCAAGAATCCGTGCATATATATTTATGAGTTGAGAATGTAGACTTTTATTTTGGTCAACCCTGTTCCTTTCCTATTACATACTGCCATTTATTTTATTTTTTTTAAATATATATTTTATTGAATTTTTACAGAGAGGAAGGGAGAGAGATAGAGAGTTAGAAACATCGATGAGAGAGAAACATCAAACAGCTGCCTCTTGCACATCTCCTACTGGGGATGTGCCCGCAACCCAGGTACATGCCCTTGATCGGAATCGAACCTGGGACCTTTAAGTCCGCAGGTTGACGCTCTATCCACTGAGCCAAACCGGTTTCGGCTACATACTGCCATTTAGATTGAAGTTGTCCTATGTGCCTGTCATTGTTCTCAGTGTTTTACCTGTATTACTTGATTAAGTCATTATGCTGATATAATCAGGTATAGCCGCTATTATATCTCATCTTAAAGCTGAGGAAAATAAGTCTTAAAGAGATTAGATAATTTACTAATGAGTATTCCAGAATGCATATTACAAAGTCTATATTCCCAACCATTTTATTAAATGTTTATCTTGCAAGTCCATAGGAGCACTATGTGTTTCAGTAGGTCATGAGAAGATTTTTAATAATTTTGTTTTTTAAAAATATTGTTTGAGTTGGTGTGCATTCCCCAGTTTCCCACTATCCAAACCACTCCCTCTTATGTTATATCTGCTTGGATCACACATTGATGCTACTACCTGACTTTCAGATTATTGTTAAAGAGGTAATATGCAAATTAACCCTCACACCTTCACAAGATGGCTGCTCCCACAGCAGAGGTGGGGTTCCCGAGCCGTAACAAGCAATCAGCAGGGACCTAAGGCTGTGTGGTGCCAGGCCGGGGCAGGGGACCTGAGTCTGTGCCCCTGCCCGGCGGGGCTTGACGGGATTGGGGTCAGCTGGGTCTGGATCTCGCCCAGTGGGGGTGGGGACAGCCGGGTCTGGGTCTTGCACGATTTTGAGGCATGCGTGGCTGGGCAGGCACTTGACTCTGGGTCCTGCAGTGCACCCGAGACTCTGATGGGAGGAAGATTTTCATATACATTTTACTAATTTTCTTTCATCTCTGACATTTCTATTATAAAGGGCAAATAGCAATATTAAAACATTTCCTCTAATTCCCTTTTAATGTGCACAAATTTCGTGCACCAGGCCACTAGTAAAATAATAAAAGCATCTATTCTGTGCATGGCATAGATAAATAAAAATTAAATTCCCCTTCTTTGTTTGCAGTCATATTTCAAGACCAGTGATGGAAAACCTTTTGAGCTCGGCATGTCAACATTTTGAAAAACTCTAACTTAACTCTGGTGCCATGTCACATATAGAAATTTTTTGATATTTGCAACCATAGTAAAACAAAGACTTATATTTTTGATTTTTATTTTATATATTTAAATGCCATTTAACAAAGAAAAATCAACCAAAAAATGAGTCCGCGTGTCACCTCTGAAGCGCATGTCATAGGTTCGCCATCACTGTTCTAGACCATGTTTCACTACATAGTTGGGTGAAATTGGGGAATATATTTAAACTCTCTTAGTCCTGTTTTCTAGTAAAATGGAGAATTTGACCTAGGCAACCTGTTTAAGTTCTAAAGAAATTAATTATGTTATGCACTAGTATGATGACACACATCTGGATTCTTTCTGCAGTTTGGACGTAAATTTTAAATTTTCGTAGGTTTTTTTAATAAAATTTTTTCTTTATTTATTATTACATATATGTTCTTATCCCCCCATTCCCTCCCACCCCCATCTCATGCTCTCACCACCCTGGTGTCTGTGTCCATTGGTTAGGCTTATATGCATGCATACAAGTCCTTTGGTTGATCTCTTCCCCTTACCCCCACCCTCCCCTACCTTCCTTCTGAGGTTTGACGGTCTAATCAATGGTTCTCTCTCTCTGGATCTGTTTTTGTTCATCAGTTTATGTTGTTGATTATATTCTATAAATGAGTGAGATCATGTGATACTTACCCTTCTCTGACTGGCTTATTTTACTTATCATAATGCTGTATGGGTCCATCCATGCTGTTGTAAATGGTAAGAGTTCTTTCTTTCTTTTTTTTTTTTTTA
>NW_006292696.1:12147920-12155376 GCF_000327345.1 Myotis davidii
CATAGTTTTTTCATGCACTCATCTGCTAATGGCCACTTAGGCTGTTTCTAAATCTTAGCTATGGTAAATTGTGCTATGAACATAGGGGTGCATATATCCTTTCTGATTGATGTTTCTAGTTTTTTTTTTTTTTTTTGATATATTCCTAGAAGTGGGATCAGTGGGTCAAATGGGAGTTCCATTTTTAGTTTATTGAGGAAACTCCATACTGTTCTCCCCAGTGGCTGCACATTATGGTCTGACAATTCAAAATTTCAAAGTTAAATGGCTATGTTACATGTACCAACAAAGTTTATGGTCACATGCCTCCCACAGGTGCTTGTAGATACCCTTACAATGATGCAACCAGCATGTGCTCCCACATTTCAGCTATGAGGGGTGGAGTCTTGGTCATTGTGAAAATGCTGTGGTTTCTCATTCTTAAGTTTTCAGTTGCTTTTATACTAGAATGGGTAAGAGAAGAAATAAGCAGAATTTTTGGACAAAAGGCTTAATGCAGGTATTTTAATTTTCTGTTTTATTGCTGTGTAATGAATTACCACAGACTCGGGCACTTAAAGAACATTCACTTATCTCAGTTCTGTAGTGGGACGTCTGGCTCAGGCTAATTGGGTCTTTCTCGGGACTTCATTAGGCTGCAATCATGGCTCTGATTGGAGTTGTATTGTTTTCTGCGGCTCAGAGTCTCCTTGCAATTTCATTGGTTGTTGGCAGAATTAATTTCCTTCCAGTTATATCTCTGGACCTCCTTTACTTGCTGGTTTTTGTCAACTCTGAGAGGAAGCCTGCCGTTCTGTTATTTGAGGCCCTAAGAGCATGGTTCGGCTCCTTTTAAGCCAACAGATACTCCACTGCAGCTTAGATCCCTGACCTCTCTTCTCTCACCTCTAGATTGTTCTTCACCAAAATGCTCACCTGATGGAGTGAGGCCAACCTGAACTCTGGGTGGGGGGAGGGTTTTATACAGGGTTTATACCAAGGGACAGGGATTTTGGAGTTCATGTTAGAATTCAGCCTACTTCAACGGGGGAGTAAAGTGAAATCCTGCAATATTGATACTGCTTTTTTCAAGTTACTGTTTCTGGAAGTAAAATTGAATACAGTGCCTGGGTGCTTGGAGCCGGTCCATCCTTATTGTTTGAAGGGACCTGGCATACATGGCATACTGTTCTTAATATGTTTGCTCACCTTCTTGGCACTATGTGTTTTAACCAAGGTCACCTCTCTGAGAAAGGTTGTTTCCCCAGGTAGAGATTTTCCCCTGAAGTTAGGGAGGGAATAAAACCTCTTAACTAAGTGCCAGGCGGGTAATTAATCACTTTAACTACGAACAATCATGCTTAAGCTACATAATCTTTACTCCCCGGCCGGAGAACCTAGCGAGAGAACATGGCTACAGAACCTGGCTGGAGAACCTGGATAACCTGGCTGGAGAACCTAGCAAGAGAACATGGACACAGAACTTGGCTGGAGATTGTGAGTAGAGATCCTGGCAAGGCTGCTGATCAACTGAACGCTGTCTCCGTGTCATTCCTTCTTCACCGACTCTGTCCACACCTTTGGGGACCCCTGGACCTGCTGGGGCTGGACCCCAGCACCTGGGTTTGATTGCTCAAAGGGACTCAATCACACTGATTTGAAAATCCCTGTTATGTAGATCCATTGATAAACATCATAAAAAAATACAAAATATCCTTTAAAAAATTCTCACCAGAGAATATGCAAGGGAGGAAGAGGGTGAGGGAGAGGGAGAGGGAGAGAGAGAAATGGTACCACAACCTAGATGTATGCCTGACTGAGAATCAAGCCAGCAATCTTTTGTTGCACAGGACAATGCTCAACCAATTGAGCTCCTCTGGCCAGGTCCAAATGTCATTTTTAAGGGAAACATTTTATAAAATGAACAATTTTGCCATGCCTAGGATATCCAGTGAATGCATCTATTTTTAATTATAGATTAATATTTATCTTTGATTAGATTTTGGTGTCAGAGGAATTAGTGGACCAGACTTCCCAGACAGAAGCGGGAATGAGGCTTTTGTGGTATCTTCAGAAAATGAATTTCTCAAACTCACGCAAGAGCATCAAACATGGAAAAGGGTTTAACTTTCATGGAGTTACATTTCTCTGGTTCCAGCTTCCCATTTCCCCCAAGCCAGTCCTGAAACCAGGGCAGCTGGGAGTTCAGCAGAGCCAGTGCCATGGCAGTGCCCAGAGTTTCTGTTCTGTATTGCAGCCGGGTATGGGTTAGCATTCAGGCCAGATTCAAGTCCACCAGGCCATGTGTGGAGTCCAAGTTGGCCATGAGACATGTGGGCAGAGGGGAACATAGCCCCCTGCAGCAGGGGTCATGGGACCCAGGCACCCTGGAGCCAAGAGAGAGTGGCTTCTTTGCCTAGAAGTTTATATATTTAGATTTTGTGTCCTTGCAGGGGCCACCCCCTTCCTGGCCAATGACCTGTCCCCACATCGCTCAGACCTTACTGGGCATGTGTCTAAACTGCCTTTGTACAGTCCCTTCCCCCATCCATTGTCAGGGAGTAGACTTGAGAATGCAATTGTAGAAATGGCATGCCTATACTATCCACTCTCCCCTTTCACTCCTTTCCTGTTAAATGATAACCGGGTTATAACAACACCATCAACTTCACACAGAATTTTGTTGTATGGCAATATACATTTCACAGAGGCTTGAAGTTAAACATTTCACTTAACAAGTTAGTTATATTTTGCATGACACTCTGAGTAACTACTATTGATTCTTGATTACATTAATATCAATATTTATGCTGCCATAAACAGTGTTTATGGCACTGTAATTGATAAGGCTATTAGTGCTACCTACTTGTAGGACCCGCAATTATATTGCTATAAATGTAATTTATAGTTGTAGTAATAGTATCTAACTTTCATCTACAGCTTGAATGCATAAAGCAGCAAGGGTTTTTATACCAGAAGTGGTAACTGATGTAACTTTTAAAAATGGTTTTTTAAAACTGGTGAAGCTAGTAAGTACAGTGTGTTTTCCCTTGTATGGATGTGATCAGCTCAAATCTTGTAATTATTACCCATTCTTCTTTTTATTTTTTTCCAACCTTCTTCTGGAATTCAGTTGACAAAAATGTAAAGCTCATGGAGCTGTTAGTAAGTCCATTACTTTCGTTTCTCTAAATTTTTGCCTGGTGTATATTTAATAGATATGTAATAGACAGTGTTTTAGGATTTCCCCTTCGCTCATTTGTAATGTAATGGGCTGAATTGTCAATTTTGATTGGTATTCAAATCTTTTTTCTCTTGTTGGTTTGCTTTATTTTTAGATTATTGGATGCTATACCAACAAGAAAGGAAGAATAAACATGTGTTTTAAAAATTGCCTCCCCTAGTTTATAGGAACCATCCTACCCTGAATCAAATTCATACTATAGTTTTGATAAAATAAGCATTTGAAAAAAGTGAATAAAACCTCAGATTTTTCTTTAGTTTAAATAACAGCCTATCTTTCCATTATTTTGGGGAACTTGTCTTTGATTTTTTTTCCCTCCCATTTCACCACACCCAACTCCACAAAAATGACTGACCTGAAAAATAAATGCAGCCCCTGAATTGTTTTCTTTCCAAAAGCTATTTGTAATATTTTACTTTGCATTGTGCTTAACTCCATGGAGGAAAAAATACACCCCTCCAAAAGATACTTTTTTCTCTCCTGCACTGATACATACTGATAGTATAACTTTTTATCTTAATGGTATGAGTGGATTTTTTACAGACCAAAATAATGAGATCTTAAAATAATATATATATATATCTGTACCACCTATTGCATCACTATTTTCACTGGATTAATTACTCAGTAGTTGAGCAATTTGAGCAAAGATTTTGCTGGTGCAAGGTATAGAATTAAGATCTAAAAATAAATTTATGTGCATAAAATTATATATTTAACATAATTTAAAAGTCTTTATTTCACTTTTCATCTAATTTGATAATATCAGCACCATGAGACTAGATTTAAGATAATTTTTTCTTTACTTTTCCTTTTAAATAGTTCCATGTTAATAATATGAGTGAAGGGGTTACTCAGGGAAGAACTATAAGCAGTAAAATTAGTATAACTGTCATATTTTGCTTTGGTTTCACTTTAAAATCCCAACTTATTGAAATTTTTGAGAAAAGAAGCAAGGAACAACAGTAAAGGAAAGTGCTCAGAATCAAGTATAATCCAGCATAAAGTTACAGATAAATTCAATCTTTATTTTGAATAACACCTTCCCCACAAAAAAAGTTGGTAACAAGATTGAAGGATGCAATAAATAAATTAAACTGAATGAATCTTTCCAAGAAGGAAGGTTAAAAAATAAGAAGGTTAATGCCTGAAACTGTCTGTTACCCCAAGTTTATGTTGGGAGGGTTCATTACTGTCAAACAAGGGGATTCATACTCTGTATAATAAGATCTCACATGGAGTTTCTTTCCATGTACTGTACATTCCTAAAGGTGAAAACAGCAGGAAAATGAAATTATTTCATTTACCGGAATTACAGCTTCTTTTGTATAAAACTTTAATCATTTTATATATGACAACCTTATGCTTAATGTTTTTCGAATACTCTTCATAAAATATTATTTAGCTAAAGCATACTCTCCCACTGAGCACATCGCTGCTTTCAATGGCTGTGCTAATCTAGTTTGAATATATGCAGCATTTAATCTTAATTATGATGCTGAAGTCTATACAACGTTAATTATTCATTTCACATGCTCCCTCCACTTTATTGTAACTCCTAATTTGCTTAACAAAATGTAGCATTTAATTAGAACTCTGGAACTGTTGGGGTGAGGTGGTGTTTTGAATGTGTGTGTGTGTGCCTGGGGGGTGGGGGGGCGGCGCTCAAGTTTTCTGTGTGTTTTTTTGGAAATACACCTGGTGTAGGTAGGGGACGTGTTGGCAAAAGAAAAGTTGAAAGTTTTTAATTTAAAAAAGAAAATCCCCTAGTGGTTCCACTTCTTACCTGTTTCACAGTTTCTAACAGTTTACTTACATGATACAGAATGGCCAACTGAAATATTTTATTCATTTAGAGATCGATGTGCGTTTATTAAAGTTTTGCAATACTGTTGGTGGGGATGAGGCTCTTATAGGGGATCGGGAGGAAAGCATTTCATGTCCACGCACTCTTGATTCAGGAATGCTGCTCCTGGGTTCCCAATGTCCCATCTTGGTCCATCCAGCCACGGAGAAAGTCCAACCATGTCTTCTCTAAAGCCAGGACGTAGGTCAGTGTCCACATTATCTGTTTCATATTCAATCTTAGTCCTTTGGTAGCAGCTAGCCCTTCGGGAGAGAATGCCAACAAATGCAGGGGGTGAGTGCAGGTTACTGCAAAGGAGATGGGGAGGGAGAGGGAAGGGGGATGGGGAGAGCATGAGCTTAAAGGAGAGGTTCTCTATTCACCTGTAGTTTTAACCAGGAGCTTTTTCAAAATAACCAATCAACTTCCCAAGCTTTTGTTGGCTTCTAATGGTTCCACCCCAGACCTATCTACCAGTATTGTTGCCCCAGTCTAGACTGATAGGCCTCTATGGCCAAGCACCTCCCCCTGTGCCATTTTAACTTCTATTGAGCTATCGAGCATGTCCTAAGTCCCCTCTGCCGCCCCCACTGCAGCCTGCCCCCTGCCCCCCCCCAATGTGGTACCAGCGTAGGGGTGTTAATTTTTGACAGGGCAATGCTATGATCCCCCTGGATTGTGTGTGAAGCTGTAGCTTCCTGGTGAAGCACATCTAAAAATCCATAATGTCACAATGATTCTCATGCTGCCTTTCAGTGTGAGTTCAAATATGTTTGGCAAATAAAGTAACACAAACAATTAGTCTTGCCCTTAAAAGGAAAATAATTAACATTTGAATTACTCTGATTTTCTTGGTTATACCAACTCCCTTCAGTGGTCTCCAACTTATTATAAAGTACTATTTTATTTATGTATTAAATCTCTTTAAAAAATCAAGTATAATTATTTACTCTTATGCCCTACTCCTCTGTCTTTCTTCAGTTATAATGATTAGTTCTGTGTCTCATAAGCATTCTTCCACTGCAATGAAACCCCATATTCAATGGGGGTATTCTTCAGACTAATTTGCCATCCCCATGTCCAATCCTCTGGACCACTCTGTCCATTTATTCATATGTTAAAATCTTCCTTTTGAATCAAAAGAGTAACTGGGTTAAAATAAATGACCATGAGTGGTTATGAGTATTGCTACTGTTTCTTTAAAATTCCAACAAGGGAAAAAATTCATGGGAAAGGAGAGAGTATAAATGCTATATTCTAGTATGAGGATAGTATGCATATTCACATTTTAAGATTTGTTTTCTAATTAACAGCAGGCAGAATTGTGACCTCTGCCACTTCCTTCTGAAGTGAATCAAATAAGACATGAGTGGGTATGCTATGCTTAAGCACAGTCTCTTCAGCTAAGAGCTCAGTGTTTGAACCCCATCTCCGCTTCTCACCAGTTGAGTCATTTCGGCAAATTTATATAACCGTTCTTGCTTTTGTGTCTTCATCTGTAAAATGGGGAAAATAGTTACTTTTGACCTACAGGATTGCTTAAGAATTAAATATATTAAAAATAGTTCTTTAGAGTTTATGAATAATAGATGGCTAATGAAATTGAGGGGCATTATCCAAACTGGCTTTTAGATATACCCCAACACCCTGGATAATTACTCCCACTCATGTTTTTTCTTCCTAAATTGCATAAACCTAGAATTATATAAAGCATAAAAATCCTGGAATAAAAGCACAAAGATAATTCCTTTCCTCATTTATATTTCCATCTACCATGATGCCATTGCTAATTACCTCATAACCTTGTCTTTTAAAAGGGGGATTAGTTCTTTCACACCCCGTTTATAATCTGATCAGGAGTATTTCACTGAGTACTCACCCACCAGCTTTCCTGTCCCTTTAATAACTATTTAGTTTTGTTTCTGCTTCTTCCACTGTGTCCAGTTCAAAGAGCTCAGGAAGGAGGGAAGTGGACTATGTACTGATCTTGAGATGTTCACTTAGTGCTGAGTACTTTAAGCCAATTTTCTTTTCTGTTTTTGAACTTTTTACACCCTGGGGAATTCCCAAAGATTGTGAAGTTCTGTGGAGCTTCTGAAACATAAGCTACCCCTTCCGTACCCTCTTTGACATGAAAAGCTCTAGCATTTTGGTCTGAATTTAGTTCTATTCACTGTCTCACCATCACACTAAGCTGCCTCTGAAGTTGGCGCCCCACGCAGTTCTGAGTCCTAAAGCCGTGCTGACCGCTTTCTTTTCTGTGCCGCTTTTCATGCCTTCTCTTTCGACTCGGCCTTGCCATTCTGTTTGGGCATCACCCAGGATGCCATGGTCTGTCTGATGTTTTTCCAGTTGACCTCTCGTCTGTGAAGGCCTTGCCTCTCTTT
>NW_006292696.1:12155398-12158580 GCF_000327345.1 Myotis davidii
TCTGTTTTGTTGCCACAGATGATTTCATAGAGAGATTTGCAATTGTCTGAAATGGAACGTTTTGTTGTTTTGCAGCATTTCAGAGAAAGTCGGGAATAGTCTCTTTTAAAAGTCGTAGACTAATGTTTTAGCTCATGTCATGCTTATAGTAACTCCTCCATGTAATCCTACGCCCCATTTTTTAAAGAGAAAGAATTTACTAGTGGTCACACATTATGGTACAGAGCCATGACTGAAGTGCATTTTTCAGAAATTTCAAAGCCTGCTTTTCTCTGCCACATGGTATGCTTCTTGAATATTTGTTTTCCTACGTTCATTTCTCCTTCACTTAATGTCAAAACAGCAGTTTTCAACTACTACATGCTTCCTATGTCCATTGCAGCGATTCTCAACCTGTGGGTCGCGACCCCTTTGGCAGTCGAATGACCCTTTCACGGGGGTCGCCTAAGACCATCCTGCATATCAGATATTTACATTATGATTCATAACAGTAGCAAAATTACAGTTATGAAGTAGCAATGAAAATAATTTTATGGTTGGGTCACAACATGAGGAATTGTATTTAAAGGGCCAGAAGGTTGAGAACCACTGTCCTATTGCCTTGCTTACAGAATCTGGTTAAATAGCTCTAGTTAAAATGCTTTCAATGAGTTGATGATATATACATCTAAAAATAATTTAATATATGAAAATAGATATCCTTGATATATAGAAGGCCTATATTATAATTTTTTTCATTCATTCAGCATATACATATTAAATGCCCATAATCTAGACGCTGGGATTAGAGTTGTGACTCAAAAAGAAAGTCTCTGTTTTAATGGACCTTACATTCTAGTGATGGAAACAGATAATAAACAAACAAATGAATTTATTTCCGTTTCTATCCCCTGTATCATGTCATGTTATGTGCTTTGATGAACAGTCTAGTGGGCCATGAGTTTAACATTTGAAATAGATAATTAGATAATGGCTGACCACTTTTAAAAAATATATACTGATTTCATAGAGGAAGTAAGAGGGAGAGAGAAACATTAATGATGAGAGAGAATCATCCATCAGCTGCCTCCTGCACACCCCACACTGGGGATAGAGCCCACAACCCAGGAATGTGCCCTGACCTGGAATCAAACATGACCTCCTGGCTCATAGTTGATGCTCAAACACTGAGCCATGCTAGGCGGGCATGGCTGATCGCTCTTATGCACACTCTGTGAGACTGAAATCAGTAAAATAATTCTGCACCGAGTATGCAAGTATATAGAAGCATAATAACAGAGAAGGACTACGGGCCTGGGAACCTAACTCTCTGAACCTTATTTTCCTCACCAAGAAAATGGGGTGACAGAGTCTCTGCAGGGGTGCTGTGAAAACTGAGAAAAAGACTGTATATGGTATTTTGCATTGTTCTTGGCTTCTAGTAAGTTCTGTGGGAGATAGCAGTGCTGGTGGCAGGGGTGGTAATTGTGGTGGAAATTGTTATTGTTATTAATATAGCTTTGGAGACTCACTGAGCATTTCTGTGCTTTAGATTCTTCACATGCATTTCTTCTTTTTTTCGCCCCAACTCCTCACAGATGTAGGAAGTGTAAATAATATATGTGAAGCACTTTGAATACACGAAGACAATTTTTTTTCTATTGTTATCTGAGGTGTCAGAAATAAAGCCTAATTCTGGCGGTTTTCTAAAGAGCAGAATTTCCATTTTTCTATACAGTGGGAGTTCTTGCTTAAAGATGTTTTGCAAAGCCCATCCTAACATTTTTAAGTCGCATTTGAATAGCTGCCAAAGGCCAACTGGAGAGAGGAGGCACGTCTCCCAACACAGGAGCCCCGGGCGGTACTCGCTGCTACTGTGCTGGGCAAGGCTCAGGCCCTGCCAGGGATACATGGCTGGCACCACCAGGCGCCCGCAGCAAGGATGCTATGAACACTCAGGAGTCACCTGCCTCTTGTACTAACAAAGCGGTAATGGGCAGCTGTGCTCAGCTAGTGCACAGACCTAACCCGCCTTCCCATGCAGACAGGTTTGTTAGGTGTAAGCTTCCGGTTGATTCTTGTACAGGTCTAAAATGCTTTATTTTGTAATTGTTGTCCTAAGAACACTTTCATGAGGCTTACTCACTTAACACATTTTAAGTGCACAATACAATATTGTTTTCTTTGGGGACAGTGTCATATAGATCTCAATAATGTAAAGATCGTGTGTAACTGAGTCATTTTACCTATTGATCACCTGCCTGATCCCCCTCCCTCAGCTCCTGGCAAGCACAGTTCAACTCTCTGCTTCTGTGTTCACCTACCTTAGACACCTCATGCAGCTGGGATCATACAGTATCTGTCCTTCTGTGATGGGCGCATTTCACTTACTGTAAAGTCCTCAGGGTTCATCCATGTTGTCACATATGGCAGGATTTGCTATATTTTAACAAGGTTAGAAAGGTACTTATGTTAAATCATGTCCCACTTGTGCTGGTTCAGTTTTCCCCTACAACTCCTTGAAAAAAGTATTTCTTTATTTCTTTGTTAATATCACCTCGATGTACCTCAACTAGTTTTCCTTATACACTAGGTCAGTGATAGCGAACCTTTTGAGCTCAGCGTGTCAGCATTTTGAAAAACCCTAACTTAACTCTGGTGCCGTGTCACATGTAGAAATTTTTTGATATTTGCAACCATAGTAAAACAAAGACATATTTTTGATACTTATTTTATATATTTAAATGCCATTTAACAAAGAAAAATCAACCAAAAAATGAGTTTGCATGTCACCTCTGAAACGCGTGTCATAGGTTTGCCATCACTGCACTAGGTTATCACGTTTTTTGTTTTAAGTCTAGCTATAGGCTGTTACAAAATTAACACCCTTAATTCTATAATTTCCGTTCATGGAGGTTGTGGCAGTGTTCAGAAGATGAAAAAAGTGAACTTGTTCATTTTTACACATGCTTTGGGATAATGTGTTTTCAGCACTTACAAGACTTTCTTTTTTAAGATATTCTGGTTAATGATGAGTTAAGTAATAAGGTTTCAAGTTTCTCAAGTATTTCCCAATCTTCTAATTTTAAAAAAAATCTTGTTTAGAGTTATCTAATGATTATTGTAATTAGAGGAGAAGGAAATCTTAAATTAATGTAATGCCAGTGGTTATATGTTAAATAATTCATTTTTTTTTTTTTTTT
>NW_006292696.1:12158737-12169603 GCF_000327345.1 Myotis davidii
TTCATAAAGGCAGTGTATTTCACTTTGCATTCAGTGCCTCATTTAGTGTTTACCTTAAGAATATTCTCTTGAAATAAATGTGAACTACCACCAAAGCTCTTTGTCTATGGGCATTGTTCAAAGGGGGGGGGGGTCAATTACTATCAATTACTGATATTGATACTACATATGATAAGTGACTAGATTGGTTCTATTACATTGTTTAGGAAAATTATGTAACTGACTTCCCTTATTCTCAGCAAGAATATAGTTGTTCTCCTGGATCTATGAACTTTAGGCAACATGTTATTTCTATGAAATCGAATAATTTCAAAGATAGAAATATGGAAGTATTTGTTGATGTTTATCAAGAGATACTTTTGTAACTGACACTCAAAATTTCGGGAATAAACATAGACTAGTAGCAGACTTTCATCTGGAGAACTGATCTCCCTTGTAACACTTTATCTTGGCAGAGTACAAGCAATGCCATTGATGAACAGATAAAATATATAGTTCCTGAAATCTTGAAGTATATTTTCAAAATGCTTTATATTTCATTTTGAAGCTTCATAAAGGCAGTGTATTTCACTTTGCATTCAGTGCCTCATTTAGTGTTTACCTTAAGAATATTCTCTTGAAATAAATGTGAACTACCACCAAAGCTCTTTGTCTATGGGCATTGTTCAAAGGGGGGGGGGGTCAATTACTATCAATTACTGATATTGATACTACATATGATAAATGACTAGATTGGTTGTATTACATTGTTTAGGAAAATTATGTAACTGACTTCCCTTATTCTCAGCAAGAATATAGTTGTTCTCCTGGATCTATGAACTTTAGGCAACATGTTATTTCTATGAAATCGAATAATTTCAAAGATAGAAATATGGAAGTATTTATTGATGTTTATCAAGAGATTCTTTTGTAACTGACACTCAAAATTTCGGTAATAAACATAGACTAGTAGCAGACTTTCATCCGGAGAACTGATCTCCCTTGTAACACTTTATCTTGCTAAATGGCTTCCGAAATTGATATGCCAAAGAAGATGGTCACATTTTGTGTAATTCATTAGCACCTAACCTATTAAACAGCACTTCAGCTGTACTTTTAAGTTAAGCATAATATAAATGTCAAGTCAGTATAGATATAGTAATATGTGTTGTGCTCTTAAACAAACCTAAGCAAAAAACTAGGAAAGGAAGAATGTGGAATGCATTATGACTCTACACACCAGGAACCAGATTTTATTGACGTGTGCCTTTGCCAAATATTCTAGATAAAAAGTAAAAAATTCTCAGCCTTCTAACTTACAAGTAACAAAATGTTCAGTGTAATGTAGATAAAACACTCAGGTGACTGCTTGCATTTTCCAGTTTGCTTCCGCAAATTTGGCACCTTGTAGACAAAGTCTCTGACCAAGTACATTCGGGAAGTGGGAAGTTTTATTAAGAGCTGATATTTCTTACGCACTATATTATGGATTTGATTGTCCTGAAATTTCTGAAGCTGGATGGATGATAATCTCATCTATAGTGACATAAAAGGAGAGCATGCACCCTCCAATTGAGGACTAAACCTAATTTGTGTCTTAATATAATAAATTGTAATATTTCCAAATATGCATTCTGTTGAAATGCTTGCTTAGGACACAAGTCCCAGAATGTATACAGGCAACATATCAGACTTTATACATGTGTATAGAATGTTCTTTTCCATAATAGAACTACTGATTCAACATGGAAGATGAGAGATAATTCATAAATGTTTCTGTCTCTTTCCAAAGGCTCATGCATTTAAAATTACTTTTAAAGCTCTTACGTTTGACTCTACTACCCTCTATAAAAAATTACTTAAGAAGTCTTTCTTCTTGCTACTTCATTCATTCATTTGTTCCACATTATTCAGAAAGTGTTATGTAGTGTTTATGGCAAGGGTTAACAAAATAAACTTGGTAGTTAGGTTGCCTGAGTTTGGATCTTAACATCACTTCCCTCTAGCTGTGGGGTCTCTGTTTCTCCATTTCCTCATCTGTAAAGTTGAGACTATAATAGTACCTATCTTATAGGGCTGCTATAAGGATTAAATATATAAACCCTTTCAAATTGTGCCTTGTGAATAGTGTGCTGTTATTGTTCTATTTGTCAGTTCTGTGTAACTTCAGATGCTTAGATGTTAATGGGGTCAGTGCATTAGGAAGCATGATAATCCCTCGTTATGAAAAATGCAATCATGGAAATAACTAGGGTTGTGAGAAGCATGACAGGGCTGAGACTTCAGGGATATGAACAAGCCATCCATGAGATATGCCAAGAGGGAGAACGTCCTATAAGGAGGGAATAGAAGTAAAACACCCTGGTAGGGGGTAAAAGCAAATTTCAAGGATGTAAGGCCAGAAGAAAAGTGCCTTGATGATGGCAATAGGTCCGAGAGGGGGGAAAGAGCCAGGTCAGTCACAGCTGTACAGTCTTTTCCAGGATTTTGAATTTTATTCTAAGACTTGTGGTGTCAAAGGTTGGGGTCCTTGGACAAAAAACTCTGAGCTGGAGTTTTACAGGCAGGACATTGATTGCTGAGTGTTTTAGAGAATAACACATAAACCACAATGAGAATGCAGGGCTGGGAATAGAGGCGAGGGGAAATGAAGTCAAATGCAATTGACTCATGTGCCTCCCTCTGCCTTTCCTTTGGGGAGCTCTGGGGCTGGGATGGTTCTAGATCAGTGAAGTCTCAGGGGTAGATGTTCTGAATTGCAGGAATGGTTTCCTATGGTTCTCACAGAAAAAGCCTTCGTGAGTGGTAAGGAGATTTTGTACTTAAGGCTGGTTAATGCCACCCTACCCCCAAAGCAGCAGAAGCAATAGCAGCAACCACAGCCCTTATTTATTAGAACCCGTTCGATGTCAGGTACTCCACTAATCACTCTTCAGGATCTCTTACCCTCACGGCAGTTTTTCAAGAAGGGTTTTAACAATTTATATTATGGATGAGGGAATGGAGGTTCTTGACTTTGGGTGGTGAACACACAATACAATGTACTGAGGATGTATTATAGAATTGTATACCTGAAACCTATATAATTTTCACCAATGTCACCCCAATATACTCAATCAAAATTTAAAAAACGTTGTCAAGGCCAGATAGTGTGTCAAATGGATAAAACTCAGATCTATTTGACTCAAAATTTATAATTCAGACGTCCAAAAGTGTGTTTATATGTATACACTTCTCTCTCTCTGTCCCTCTCTTCCATCCTCCCTCCCTCGCACCCTCTCTCACTCCTTTCCTTTCTCCCTCCCTCTCTCCCTTCCTTCCTCTGCATGTGCGCGCACACACACACACACACACACACATATGTAATGTGATTTTTAAAGTATACAAATTGCTCAGTGTTTGAGTGTCGACCTATGAACTGGGAGGTCACGGTTCTATTCCCATTCAGGGCACATGCCTGGGTTGCAGGCTCAATCCCCTGTAAGGGGCTTGCAGGAGGCAGAAGATCAATTATTCTCTCTTCTCATTGATGTTTCTATCTCTCTTTCCTACTCCCTTCTCTGAAATCAATAAAAAATATTTTAAAAAGTATAATTTTATAATTGTTATATATTATTTGGTAGCTTAAAATGGTCATTTTATAATACTTATATACAGTTTATCCATATATCAGTCTTATGAAAAATTTAAGTACAAAACTTGACCAATGGTGTAAGTAATATCAGCGTTTCCAAATCTCTCTGTTCTTTCCATAAAACCTGGGTTATGCAACCTCCATTTTCAAGCAAAAAATGACAATATTAATTAATGGGACAGTGGGATCTATATTTAACAGAGACACTTGTGTGCAGAAATATCTTCCAGCACAAAGTCTTTGGGATTAAACAAATTTGGGAAGTGATCAATGAGATTTTGCTTCAAAGATTTTTTTCTAAATAAAAGGGAGTTAAAACTTTTTTTAAAAAAATTGAAAAGCAAGCTTCCTTTCAATATTTTTCAGTGAAAGGTATTCTTAGTAAACAAGGGGAACCATACATGAATCAGCTCAGTCTCAGTTGGAAATTTCTTTTAACAATAACCTGTATTTATTAAGCTGGTACCCAGAGCGCGTGCCATGCTGCTTCAAAGTGATAACAAGACCACGAGGAAGATCCAAAGAGAGATGGTGCTGGGGTCTGCACCGCTAGACCGAAGAAGAGCATTGTACCTGCTTGTACACAGCAGTTCTTTGTTATGCCTATCTAGGAAAAGGAGTCACCTTAGTGTCTGTAACTGCTTAAAGATTTTAATCCAAACTTCCTTTCAGCCATAGAGATCATACACTGTAGATACTGCTGAGTTATGGAAGATAGAGACAATATATCTGTAGAAGAGAGTTAGAATCCCATAGATTGTTCCAGGAAGCTCTAGCACTAGTGGGGCTTCAAATGGGATCCACAGAGTTGGTAAGCAAGCAACAACTGTGAGGGACAGGTGGGGGAAGCTGGGGAATGCAGTCCTCTTAGTGCTACTTGGTACTGATAATCACCTCTGCATCCCGCTAACATGCCTAATGGATAAATGATTCCAAAGCGTTTGTAGAAGACCATTGTTCCTGTAAAAACTGTGTGACAAGGTGTAATTAATACCATTTTCAACACAGCCCCATCAAGATGGGTTTACCCTTATACATCCAGAGAGTAGAAATGGCCTGCTCTCTGTTAGTGGTGTTTGTAATGCTTTGCCATTAATCTTGCTGTCCTTGCTATAGGTCTTGCTAATTTTGTCCCTGATGTGAAGTTGGGGTGGTCAGCTGCCCGTACCTGTTAATTAAATCTGCCATGTGCCTACGGTTTGAAACTTTATAATTAGGTTGGGCCACATTTCATTTGGTTAACAAAATTGTTTTTAAAAAGAAATACATTTAAAATAAGAATGACTAAAACTTTCAGCAGTTTGGAGCTATGCACGGTCTGGTAAATATTAATTTATCAGATTATTATCTTAGTAATCATTTGTGGGAAATATATGCCTGAGAAATGGAAACCTTGGTTTGTGGGGGATGTATCACTCAGGAGGAGAAATAGATGCCATGCCCTGGCTGGTGTGGCTAGGTTGCTCAGAGCATCCTCCCATGCATCAAACGGTTGTGGGTTTGATTCCCATTCAGAGCACATACCTAGTTGAAGATAAAAAAAAGTGTCATGTACAGGCAATGTTTTGTGTGGCAGAAACTGTGTGTGAAGTGGGTGAAAAGGACTCCATGCTTCTAGCAAAAGAGGAAGGGGTAAATATAAACAAAAATAGACCTGGCAAATGATAGGTTTAACATTCTAGCCCAGGGGTGGGCAAAGTTTTTGACTCGAGGGCCACAATGTGTTCTTAAACTGGACCGGAGGGCTGGAACAAAAGCATGGATGGAGTGTTTGTGTGAACTAATATAAATTCAAAGTAAACATCATTACATAAAAGGGTACGGTTTTTTGTGTTTTTTTTTTAGTTTTATTCATTTCAAACAGCAGGATCCGGCCCGCGGGCCGTAGTTTGCCCATGGCTGTTTGCCCACGGCTGTTCTAGCCAATTCAAAATTCTCTTACTGGGAAAAAAAATGCATCATGCCTGCCTTTATCTTCCAATTCAAAATTCTGTTACTGGGGAAAAAAAATGCATCATGCCTGCCTTTATCTTACATTTCAATTCCTAGTTGTGTGTGTGTGTGTGTGTGTGTGTGTGTGTGTGTGTGTGTGTGTGTGTGTGTGTGTGTGTGTGTGTGTTTAATGGGCACCCTTTAAGAGACACTCTAGTTTTAATAGTCACTAGTTATCTATGATTATTTTTGTAGGTGAATGCCTTCATAGCATCATTTCAGGAGCTACACAAAAGTTCTCTTATTGACTTCCTAAACAGCTCTCCCATGGTACCCCTGATGTCTAAAAATTTTAACAGGGCCTTGCATTTCAGCAAGAGATTATTCTTAAAACGAACCTACCTAAATGAAGAAATATGCTAATTATGGTTATTAAAATGCATTTATGCTAAAGTGTAAATGACTGATAACTCTTGCATTAAAAGGAAAAATAAAACGAAAAATAGCAGACAGTGACAGAAGGGGCGGAAGAATATAGAGAAAGAACACAAAAGACCCAGAAGATACATTTCAGAAGATGAATTTCCCTGACTTCACAGTGGTGCCTAAGGCAAACTCTAAGTAGTTTGTACTGCTCCTGAGCCCTAATAATGGTTATGAAATTTGGAGTGATTCTCTGACAGTGCAATTTGGCTCAAAAATCTGAAAAATAGTCTTTTAGGTGAAGGGAGAGTCATTTGAGTTCTGATATTAATATTTCCTCCTTCTCACTTCCTGAAAGACAAACGCAATTCAGCATAATGAATAACCTCTTCTTACAAATGTATTTTTCCTTACGAGTCTTCTGCCAGTTGTTGCTCTTGCCTACTTCTAGAATAATTGGTGGCCTCAGATATTTGAAGGGGCCATCAGTTTGTGTTTTCTTATTTAAACAACAGCCTTTCGATATAGTAAACATACTTGTGTGGGCAGTGAGTGACACTGACTCCCCCCCCCCCCCCCCCACCCCCCCCCCCCCCCCCCCAGGTATCTCTCATAAGCACAGATTCTCTTTATTCTCCTGAAAACTGACAGGAATAAGAAAATAAGCGAAGCTTTCTGAAAACCTACCTATTACTTAAGTTCTCTGATTTGTTTGAAGTTGGCTTTTTCTGGGCTTTGCACAGTGAATCCTTTTTAAGGCATACTACCCTCTCCCTATCAGTGATGGTGAACTTCGCATTGCTTTCGGGCATTGTGCCCTGCTTGGAGGGCAAAGAATGTGAACTTTTCAGCCCAACAATTTTGGGTTCAGTTTTTGGTTCTGTTCTTACTACTTGCCATTGAGTACTCTGGAAGGAGTTATTTTATCTCTCTGAGCCTCAGTTTTCTCCTCTGTAAATATGAAGCTAATGAGTCCTTTGCAGGGATAATTGGAAAACATTATAGTTAAAATATAATGGTCAGTGGAGCCCAGATGTGCAGAGGAGTCCCACCCAGGTGAGGGCAGGCCGGTATGCCTTACTAAATGACATTGACCCTCACAAGTGGTCTGACTGTCTTTCCTGTTGGCTCAGAAACGTGATTTATTTGACTTACTGGTTACCCATGGGTGGAATCAAATTAAATCTATGTGCCTTTACAGCCATAACTGCATTGCTACATCAATATGCTAGTGTGCTCATTTACAATGAGGAAAAACAACTATCAAACACACCAGATGCCACCCGTCTTACTAGCACATTCTTTCTTGAAAGAAAACCGCATGTGGAAAACTTTATAATTCTAAGTTTGTCTCCTAAAGATAGAATCAGAAAAAGAGATGCTGTTGATGTGTTTCAAATGTGTTACCTTTAGACTTTGTTAGCTTGCTGAACTGATCTCTTAAGAGGGACACCATTCAAGGCAGGGTGCCTGCCACTGGCCACCAGCTCCCTCTGGAGGTGTCTGGATAAGGTATGCCGATGTTTGCATGTGCCACTGTGGGGATTGCTGTTTGCTTGTGTGTTGGAGGTCTGTGGCTACACTAACCTAGTCTTTGTTCCCCTTGATCATAAGCTTTGTCAGAACAGGGTGCAATATTTCATGATGGGATTTCTGCCTCCTAAATTGTGATAATATCCCTGTCCTTCATCCTTGAGGGTTTTTTTTTTCTTGTTTCACTTGTGTCAGAGTTGTGAAAATTGCTGAATGTTTCATGTATGCATTTGTAAGAAATACCTGTCATTTTCATTGTGTGTGGATTTTCATAGCTTAATTCTCTTAAAATTATATCTACTATGGTAAGCTAAAATGCTTAGAACAGTATCTGGTCCATAGTACATGCTTCATGATAGTAGTTATCAGAAAAATTGTTATTTTCCTATGAGGAATGATGAAGCAGCATTTTAATTCCCTACAGTGAAATCACCACATATGGCTGATCTCATGCTGTGGGTAAATTAGACAGCAGCTTAATGTAATCTGATATGAAAGGTTACTCATAATTCCATCTACCTAAAATTAACTACTTCCCTGACATTCAAACCATACTGAACGCCCCTTCCTTTAAGATTGCCCTTCTAAACCTGAACATAGTTTCATCGCTTCTTTGTGAATTGTGGCACATTAAGCTGTGAGCATGTTAATTATATCAGCCTCTGATTGATCACAGCAAGCCTAACTATATTACCTCCTGAAAGCTGTTTAACCTCTCTGTACCTCAGTCTTATCATCTGTAAAATGGGGAACATTTCTTAAAGAGTTTTTGGGAAATTAAATAATATAGCACAGAATGCTTAGCACTGTAACTAGCTCAAAATATTAACTTCTAATTTATTCTTACTTTTATTATAAACTATTAATACATATTGTTTCCAGCCATAGTATCTGGGTATGCTTCTGAGAAGGCAAAGAATACTAAGGGAGCTAGGTGATTGGAAAGGAACATTAAAACTGCCTACTGCATAAATGTGATCAGTGCATGCCCTGCCACGTGATGTTTTTAGCAAAAACAGCGGTTAATTGAGAGCTAACCTGCTGATAGAAGAAGATGAAATGGTGGTGGTTTCAAATGAGGCAAAGTTAGGCAAAGCTAGACAACAACTCAGAGGCCATATGTCAAAGTGGTTATTATAGTCCAGGATCTGACCCTCTCCTTTAAAAACTTGCAGACTCAAAGGCACATCCATGTTAACCAAAAGGCACACTGAAAATAGGCAAACCTCAGGATGTCAGTATACTAATACTAAAGGCCTGGTGCACAAAATTCGTGCTCGCGTAGGATCTCTAGGCCTGGCCAGTGATCAGGGCTGATCTGGGCCTTCCTTCATTCTGTGCCGCCCCCTGGTGGTCAGCCCATGTCGGAGTGAGCGAATGAACTCCGAGTATCCAGGTCAAACTCCCGAGGGGGCACTTTGCATATTAGCCTTTTATATATATAGATACTATGGAACCTACAGCCATGAACCAAAATATTACTTCTCCACAGTCAGCATTCTTTCTTTGTGATCAGACTACACGGGAAGTTAACTCACAGAGGGAAGCTGCTACAGTAATCCTCAAGGGCATGTCACTGCCAGGTACCAGAAACACTGGAAATCCATTAGACTGATGCATTCTTGTCCATTAAATCCGTGATTCAAAATGGATACAATGTCTTTCAGAATCACCTTGGGGCTTTTCCAAAACACATTTTCAAACCCCAGGATATTGGATGCAGACAACTCTTAGAAAGGGGTGACCTTCATGCTCTAAAGCAGTGGTCGGCAAACTGCGGCTCACGAGCCACATGCGGCTCTTTGGCCCCTTGAGTGTGACCACGAAGTTTCAATTGCACCCTACGTACACGCCCGCAAGTGGAATTTTGTGGAAGAGCCACACTCAAGGGGCCACAGTTTGCCTACCACTGCTCTAGAGAAGCTGACATGGGCCACCAAATAGGAGAAAACTGACCCATGAAATTTGCACAAGAATAAAAAGAAGAAGACAAAACAAGAGTTAAATGCCATAAGAAAAATGAGTCATTTTGTGGCCATCCTGCAGAAGACAAAATTTTGTCTGAAACATTCAAAGATGATAGACTACTAAAACCTAAGAGCAGGTGAGTAGGAGACGTTTATTAAGGAATGTACCCAGATTGCTGCTATCTGATCAGAGGTCCCTTACTTGAGAAAGCTCACCAAACACATGTATGAAAAAAATAACTGGATGTGGAAAATGGGAGGAGCAGCACTATTAGGACTCTTATGACCCATGTTCATTTTGTACAATTTTATTCCCTTGATTTCCTCCTTACAAATAGCACTTTGGAAAACAGTGAACAGAAACTATGCTAACTACTGGCAGCTGCTCATCCCATGTATGTCCTGATTGTACATTGTTACTCACCACTGCTATTGACTCTGTTTACTACTGATTACAATATTCTGTTGGGGGGGGGGGGATTCCAAAACAACCTTCTTTTGGGGAGTAGAGTGCATGTTGCTCTTTCCTATATTTTTCAAAGAATTGCCTTCAAAAGTGGTGGGCTTATTCAGGAGGCAAATGTTCAGTAAGTGCTGCATTGGAGTAAACATGCCCATCTGTTCAAAGGTCTAGGCGCCGGGCATGGCCTTGTGGGCTCAGCTGGGAAATATGTCAACAGGTTTCTCATATTAGAATTCTCCCCTCCCCCATATTTCATTAGAAAGCAATTTTCTTTGTCAAACATTTTTTTCCCCTCTCTGTAAATTATATAATAGGACACAGCTGGTTTTATACCCCCATATATGCTGATACAGTGTTGCATATAAATTGCTCCATAAAAACATGCCAAATGGGCAAAAAACACAACTTAAGCAAAATGATCAGATTAGATTGGCAGATGCTTATATTATACATGTCTGTTTACATTGTGTATAAAAGGTTTTCATGGGTTTTGATTTTCAGATTCAGTAGAGCATCTCGGTTTCTTTTATGAGATTTAAATTACACTAGTTATTACGGGTTTTAGAAAATGTAAGTTAAATTACAGAAATAATCATATGCTTTTGCTATTTATTTTTTCTCATTACAAATCATATCACAAATGTAGTAATAATATACTCTAGGAGCCTGGCTATCGCCAGTCAGTCCTAACCATAGGTAGCATCACTATTAGTCTAATTGCCCTGCTTTTGGAAATGAGCAAAAAATAAAAATAGATAAATTAATAATAATAATAATAATAATTAATGTCCCAGTATTATAATTTATAACTTGTTTAAGTATAGAAAATGAAATAAAGAAGACCCATTCTAAGCCAGGCCATATTGTCTAGCTATTGGTAGGCCATATTTTAGAGTTCTTACTGTGTAATCTCATACAGTTGTTTTTTTTTGTTT
>NW_006292696.1:12169735-12195922 GCF_000327345.1 Myotis davidii
CTAGCAAGAGAACATGGACACAGAACTTGGCTGGAGATTGTGGCTAGAGATCCTGGCAAGGCTGCTGATCAACTGAACGCTGTCTCCGTGTCATTCCTTCTTCGTCGACTCCGTCTACACCTTTGGGGACCCCTGGACCTGCTGGGGCTGGACCCCGGCACAATGAGACATATTCATATATAAGTATATATATGTGTGTGTGTGTGTGTGTTTACACTATGCACATGCACACATACACATATATATGACATATTCATATATAAATATATATATATGTGTGTGTGTGTACACTATGCACATGCACACATACACATATATACATGTGTGTAATATGTGTAAACTAGTATATTCATAGCATCACTTTGTCTTACTTTAAAATGTCTTCAACAATGCAAGATCTAATTAAGTAGATAATATCAACAGGAGTGTTTTATAGAAATCTATATAGTGGTCTTCCACATGTCATGCAGATTCTTTTTTTAATGTTTGGTTTTTTAATTATCTTTTTGTAAATATTTTTAAATTTTATCTTTTTATAGTTTTAGATTCACAACAAAATCGAGGGGCAGGTACAGATTTTCCATACGCCCTGCTCTTACACAAGCATAGACTGGATTTGCTTATTGTGAGGGGAGGGATTTTCCTTTTGTTGTTGTAAGTGCTGTTTCTATATCATAGTTACCAGTCTATCTATCTACCTATCTATGTACCTACCTACCTATCATCTATCTATCTATGCCTTTAAAGAATTTCTTCATGTTTGTAGCTTACTTATTAACTTTATCGACATCTTTTGAGAGGCAGATTCTGGTATCAGAATTATGCCGCCCTCATAAGACAGGTTGGAAAATGTGCCTCATCAATTTTTAGAAATATTTTGTATAAAATGGATTGTATTTTTACCTTAAAATTTTGGCAGAATTCAGAAGCAAAACCATCTGGGCCTGAAACTTTCTTTGAGGAATATACATGTACTTATATATACATATACATGTATATATTCCAATTTTTGTTTAGATAAAGTGATATGTGACATTTTCCATTTAAATTTGTTATTCTTGTAATTTTACAAGAAAATTTTGTATTTTATCTAGATTTTTAAATGTGTAGTAATGAGATTATTTACAATTATTCTCTTTAGTGTGTGTAGGTTTAATGATGACAACATTTCTTTCATTTCTGATACTGAAAATTGTGTTTTCTTACTGTTTTCTTTGATCAGTCTAGCTAAAGTTTATCTACTTAATTATTCTTTCTAAAAACTACTTATGCTTTTAAAAAAATTCTCGCTTTAGCTTTTAATTTTATTATTTTATTCCTTTGATTTCCTTTCAGTTTATATATTTTTTCATATTAATGTAAGACAATAGGCCATTAATTTTAGATTTTTCTTATTTTCTAAAATAAACCTAAATGGTATAAGTTTGCCTCTAAGCACTACTTTACCAGCATCCCCCAAATTCTGATATATTTTTATTATATAATTCAGTTTAAAATAGTTTACATTTTTGGTTATGAATTTTTTTACCCTTGCATTACTCAGAAGTGTATTAGTTTTCAAATAAGGTAATCTTTAATGTTATTTTAAAATTTTTACTTTTTATAATAATGTTAGCTTGCTGATAGTATTGTTTAGGATCATCTCCCTTTTTACTTTTTTTTTTTTTTTTGCCTAGTTGTTTTATGTAGTGCTGAGAGTTCTGTTCAAATCTCTGACCATAAGTTTGATACTATCCTTTTGTACGACATTCAGTCAATTTGTATTTCACATGTTGAATTTCCATTATTAGACACATCCCTATCTAAAATTGTTATGTCATATTCATGAACGGAATATTTTATCATTTTGAAATATCCTTCTTTTAATTGGCAGTACGCTTTGTTTTGGAGTCTATTTTTCCTGATATTAATTTAGCCACTTTATCTTCTTGATTACTGTTTACATGGTACATGGTATGTGTTTTCTAATCCATTTATTTTTAAGCTATCCGTGTCAATTTATTTAAATTATGTTTGTACAAATACATATATTGTGGAATCTTTCTTTTGTACATATATTTTGATGACTTGTAGCTTTTACTTGGAGTGTTTAGTTAGTAACATTTTATGTAATTTTGGTCATGGTTGGACTTAGGTTTATCATTTTACTATGTGTTTTTAGTTTGTTCTTCCATTATTTAAATTTTTCCTTTCACTTACATTATATTTTTATATATTTCATGTAATTTTATATTTTCTTATGAAACAATTGGAAATTTTTAAATATTTGCTCATATGTTTGCCATTTCTGAACCTATTAATTCTTCCTGAAAATCTGTATGTCTTTTCAACTTCTGCTAGCCTTGAATATTTCACATCCACTGTCAATGAATTATCATAGTTTTTCTTATCTGAAAATATCTTTATCTATTATGCTCTTTACTAAATATAGACATAGGTTGAAAGATTTTTAAAAATTCTTTTAGCACTTAAAACTTACTGTCTTTTGATGTGCACAGTTTCTAATGAGAAGTTAGCAAATATTTAAATAATTGTTCCTCTGTAATTATGATGTTGTTTCTCTCTGGTTGCTTTCAAGATTTTGTTTAGTTTGGTTTGCAGCAGTTCGACTCTGATGGCTTTAAGGCTTTTCCCAACCTCATTTCTGCTTAAAGTTCAATGGATTTCTCAAACTGTAAATTTATACCTTTCATTAAATTCATGTATTTTTTCTACTGTGTTCTCTCCTTTTTTCTGAGATTCCAATTACACATAATTTTGACTTTTTAATATTTTACATAGGTCTCTGAGGTTATATTTCTATTTTTGCAATATATTTCTATTTGTTCTTCAAATTGGATAATTTCTGTCAATCTCACTAAACATTCATTGACTTTCCCTCTATTGCCTTTGCTAGAACGTTAAGCACATGCCCTGCTTTTTAAATTCTTTTAAAAAATATTTTCATTTGGCCTTTTTCTCACCATGTTATAATTTTTCTGCTAAAATATTCTAACATTTATTTATTACAGACATATTCTCCTTCACATTTATTATCACAGTTACAATGTCAGAATGTTAGTCATCTAAATGCCTGTCTCTTGTATTGCCTTCTGCGTGAAACTTAACATTTTTCTGCTACTTCAATGTCATATAATTGAGGATTGTACCTTGATTATATTTTGTGGAAATTCTATATTCAGTTATATTTTCCTGGAAAATGTTGGTTTTTGTTTGTTGGTATTAGGTTGGCAGGCAATTCAGTTGGCTGGACATAAATGGAAAATTCTCTCTCTAGGCGAACAGTTCAGATCTCAGTTCAGCTAATTTGTTCTTAGGAAGGTTGCTTTGAGTCAGCTCCAAACCAGTTCTGTGCTTGCATTTTTTAGATGTCAGCTAGACATGTTTGCAGTTTGTACACAAAACTTGATTGTCTCTCATAGGTGCTCCGTCCCAGGATTCCATTTCAATTTCTGTGGTTGCCACAAACTCTTTCATCTGGTTGTTGAAGCCAGAGAGTCTGTGTTTCCTTTTGGAGTTTCTGCCACCCTCATAGGGTTGGCTGTGACCTCACCTTGGGCTTCAAGCTGGGAAAATTGATAACTCACTCCATGATGATTCTTTTTCCAAAGTGCCAACTCTTCTCCAAATATTGTTATGGTTTTTTTTAAAAAAAATTCTGCAAGGTCTTTAGCTCACTGTTATTTTCATATTTTCCACAATTGTATAGGTGTTATATGCGGGAAGGGGAGATCTGGTAGGATGTATTTTGGCTGTTCCAGAATCAAAAGCTATACTGTCAGGTTTTAATATTTAAACTCGATAAGCACAATCTGGGCATATATGTCTTATATTTTTAAGATATTCTGATTTGCTAAAAATGTAATTGAGTTTTCATTTGACCAAAAGATTAATAATTTTTTGGCTAGATAACTACCTGAAGTTTATATCCATAATAAAAATAATAACTATGTTCTTCTCACTTAGTAACAGTTTTAACAGGATACTATGAACGATTACATTTATGTCATTTTTTAAAATCATGAAATATTATTCAGGTAATCATACATCTGAATGTCACCCCGGCATGTTATCAAGGGCACAGATGTAAACCTTCCCCAGGGACATTTAAGCCTAGTGAAGACAACAATGCCAAGATGCAATAAGATATCAGCACATTATTTCTCATGTTATGGTGAAATGGCGGGAGAGCTATAGAAATCAAATGCTAGAAGGACTTGATCAAGAAACTATAATCAAGACTAGCTTTATACATGATATTTTATTAGCAAGGCCCTTAAAGGGCACATATTATTTTACATAGATGTAATGATGAATACCTTTACAAAAAGAATTATGTTGACTGATAGGTAGAACAATGTGTGGAATGTTCAGGGAGGAGAAATGAAATATCTTTCAGTGGAACTTACATTTTTTCATGAAAGCAGTAAACATTGGAAATGAGGGTTGGGCTGAAATTTGGTCAAGGGCTCAAACTGCAGGATCATTGTAAACTTGGGGGGCCCTAGATTAATATCTGTAATCTAGGGATATAGGTTTGTCTACAGAGTTCTAAGTGGCTGGACTAGGGAATTATTACAAAAGGGATAAAAAGTTAGAGGGCAATTGCAGTATTGAGCCAGAGGTTGAACATGTCCACTAGACAGGTGACTTTGGCATTGAAAGGAATGAAGAAGAGTCCTTAAATATATCAGTAGTAACCAGAGAATTTCATAACTGATTAGTCTGAAACACAGAGAATCTGGGATATCAGCATGAAGGAATAGTTTGTAAAGGAAAAATACAGGATGAGTTGAATTTAACAAATGTTGAATATGCAGTGGCAATAAGACATAATCAGCAAAGAGCTGAAACGAAAGGATGGAGATGAGTGTAAATACCATGGTTGGAGATACATATTTAGACTCACCTGACTAATTATAATTAATAATAATTGGAGCTAATATTACTATTCTGTATGCTGGGCATTCTGCCAAGTGCTTTTCCCGAATAACCTCATTTTGCTCATCAAAACATCTGTGTACAAACTAATTTTTATTTTCATTTTCTCTATGAGGAAGCTGAGTTTCAGATAAGTTCAGTTTTTCAAGGTCACACAAATAATCAGTGACAGATGTAAGATTAAATCCCAAGAAGTCTGACTTTCTTAACATCTATTCTCTATGGAGTCAGAAATCAAACTTGATTTTTAGGATTCTTTGGAATTGTTGAGTAATGTATGAAGTAGGGTAGAAAATAAGAATCAATAAATAAGGTAAATGTGGGGAAGCATTTAGAAAGGATTTTAGAAATGAAAATTAGTAATGCGCAGCAAGGAAAGGGTTCACCTAATCCAGGTGATCATGGCATGAGCTTGAATGAACTTTCGATGGGAGAGGGAGGGTTTATCTCCTGCCCAACTTTTCTCAAGGTCAAATATGCCAGCTATTTTATCTGCTGCTTCATCTGGCCTCCCCCTCATACATCTTCATTGCCACCCTGCTCTTTTTTTTTCCCCATTACAAATTTTCATTCAATATTATTTTCTATTAGTTTCAGATTACAACATAGTGGTTAGACCATCATGTACTTTACAGAGTAGTTCCTCCAATGTTTCAAGTACTCACCTGGCCCCACACATAATTATCACAGTATTATTGACTATATTCTCTATGCTGTAATCTACATCTCTGTAACTATTCTGTAACTATTAATTTGTATTTCTAAACCCCTTCACCTTTTTTACCTGGTCCCCCAAACCTCTGCCTTCTGGCAACCATCAGCGTGTTCTCTGTATCTATGAGTCTATTTCTATTTTGTTCTTTAGATTCCATTTATGAGTGAAATCATGTGATGTTTGTCATTCTCTGACTGACTTATTTCACTTAGCATATGCCCACAGGTCCATCCATGCTGTTGCAAAAGATACGATTTCATTCTTTTTTATGGCAGAGTATTTCCCACGGTGCAAATGTACCACCACTATTTAATCCACTCATCTAGTGATGGGCACTTGGTTACTTTCTGTATCTTAGCTACTGTAAATAATACTGCAGTGAACCTAGGGGTGCCTATATTCTTTCAAGTCAGTATTTCTAGTTTCTTCGGATATATACCCAGAAGTGGAATCACTGAGTCATAAACTGCCACCTTGCTCTTGATAACCTCTTACATTTGTTCTTTCCATTGGTCACAGTATCTAATGTGATGTCAAGGCTGCTTTTCCGCTCAGGCCTTTCCCTCACCACATACAGAATAACTGAGCATAGGCCATCATTATTCATAAAATTTCATAGGAATAGTTAAGGGGAGGGTGAGTTTCAGGAAATACGTTCTTATTGCTGTATAGGTTTAGACCTATGCTAGATTTTCTTCTCAGCCTTGGTTCTAAACTGCTTCTGTGTGGCCAGGGCAGCTCACTGGGCCTGCTGAAATCCTCCAGGCACCCTGTTTCTCTGCAGCTATCATGAATTGATGCCTGGCATCATAGAAAAAATGCTTTAGTTTGTTATTGGTTAACTTTGGTTTTGCTTTTGGTTGTTGACATATAATTCACTCAAATAATATATGCCTATCCTGATAGAATTCCTATGCATGGCCCTAGGATTAACTCACTCAAACATAGTTTGGAGATTTTTTCCTTTCCCTTAATGTGAGAATATAGAGCTCCACAGCCGGAATTAAACATTCTGTTTAGGCTAAAAGCAATTAAACAGTCAGTATACCGTACCCTTTCCCTTCACTTTCACATTTCTACCCTATGGAAAAGGGAGAGACAACAGAGAACGTCAGACCTGCAACAGATACAACCAAGTATGAACTGCCGTAGGTTTAATAAATCCTACATAAGTGATGGCCATTGGACATACTAAAAACCATCCCCATGAAAGAAGTAATATTGCATCCGGGGTGTTTTGTTTTGTTTTACAAGTCTGTGTTTCTCCTGTTGTGTACACTTGCTCATATCAGTTATCAATGGTACTCCTGAAAAAGTGAAAGAGAGGATGGTTCATTTATGAGGGACATTGTCAAGAAAGAGCTAATTCGTGAGTGTAACTATCTCCGTGGCCATGTTTGGTTTCTGCCAAAGGGCTCTTCACCAAGCAGCTATTAATTACAAGCGTGGAGCGTCAGGCATTTTTGAAAGGAAGTGCCCGATAATTAATGCCAAGTCCGGGATATTAACTAGCTAGATCTGAAGAACCGAGACCTTTTCTTCTCATAATAGTCATCAAATACAATAGCTGGCATTTTAAATATTTCATAAAATATGAATAATAAATAACACTGTAAATAAAAGGTCAGAAGCTGGCCTAACCCTAGGGAACTCCAGCACGCGAGGGGACCCACGGCTGCACTATTTATTCTAGGCAGCTGCCCTCTGTGTCTCCAGGGGACGGGCTGACTGACCTGCGAGGTCTTTCCCGTTTTGGCTAATTTGGTTTTATGAAAAATAGGCTTCTCAGATGTTTGTACTCTGGAGACACTCCGGAGCCACAGTCTTCATTAAATGAGAAAAACATTAAATGGCTTCATCTCCAGGGTCATATTTGTGTTTATATTTCAAAGTAAATTATACAGTTTTCAAGTTCTGCTAGTCTAATCTTTTGATTTCGTGTTTGTTGGTTGGGTGAAATACTGTATCATTTCCGCCTTTACCCTAGAGGAGACCGGCTTGGGCTTGTTCAGTCCCCCCAGTATTTACTATTCTAGTCCCAGATTGGAATAATTGTAGATGACATAAACACAGGAAAGAAAGTGGGTGAGGAGAATTGATATAAGGCAGTCCCAAGAAAGCTAGTGGTGAAGGAAATGGCTCTACTGTTGAAGCTGAAAAATGACACCTTACCTGCTGGTAGTTCCCAGCCAGTCCAAATGCGAGAGTTGGTCCTGCACTCCTGCTTCACATAGTTGATGTCGTTTTGCCCCAGTGGCTAGTCTAGCACCATCACCAAGGCATAAAACATATATTGGGCTAATATATATATATTTTAACTTTCTACTCTTTTCTGTTGAAACTTCTCATTTTGGGTTCATTTCACCTTTTGACTTTGCTGACTTATTATGTGCAACAAAATGTATGTAGGTTTTGCCTAATAATTTGCTTCTGAAGTGTTGCATGAAGTTGCATTTAAGCTTTGTAGCCAAACAGAATCATTACTCCATTGTACAGACTGTACAAAACACAGTTTGCTTTGTGCAAGATGGCTGGCAATTAATGCCCAATCAAGAAATTTCTAATGAATTTTCCCTGCCCATCTCAAGTTAAACTCAATATAATGCCAAGTATATTACTAAAACCAGTATTTCCTGCAAACCTCAAGCACTCTAAATATTCAGATTTCATGTCAAGGGCATAGGGAATACTGAGAGTTGAATAGTGTACTTTATTCAAATACAATATAAAACAAAGAAGTTTAAAAATCCAAATGTTCTCTAGGTTTCTTTGACTTTACTTTTATCTATTATTTATTCTGAATTGTACTTTATAGCAAAATGTTTGAGATATCTGAAACACAAACAACATATGGATGACTAAATATTTTGTAGGCTTAATGATTTATTAGTATTTTGCTTTGCATGAAATTCTAATCACCAGATATGTTTATCACTGCAGATGGGACATACAAGCTTCTGATACCTCAGGGAATTACAGAATCCAAACATCTGTAACAAGGGAAAGAAAAATAAATCCAACTGCAATATACTAAATTATAAAGAATGAATTAATGAAAAAAAATGAATAGAAATAAAAGTTTTTTTAAGGCCATGTTGTATTTATAATTACCAAGAAGCTATACATGTCTTAGAAACCTTTATTCTGTCCTTTAAAATGTAATTAGATATAAAAACACAATCTAGATAGAAGTGGAAGAAATAAGCAATACTCTTCATTCCATTTTTAGTTGGATAGTGTGGAACTGAGATAAAAACCTGCAATAATTAATGCAGTCCACATCGTAGGCTATTTATACAATTGAAACACCTGGTTTATAATTGGCTGTTTCACTAAATTCAACCAGATATTTTCTAAACATACTAAAATACTACTAATTGGAAAACATGTAGAGGGAAGGGTTGTTTTGATTATGTGAATTTACGGGATTAACTGAAAGGAGTGAGGGATGTTGGACCTGAAATGTATATTGCCTCTAGGATGTATATTGCCATTTAGTTGTTTGGAAAAGACTTGATATATACTCCTGTTCTCATGATTTGTCTTCTTTTGATAACACCAAGTACAAGAGAATGACAGATTAGCATTTGGTTCTGATGACTAATTTGCTGATTTATTCAAGTCATTTTAATTTTTAAAAAGTGTTTTGAGGAGTTTGCTAGGAGATGGGATAAGTTGAAAAGAATCTTACAGTCGTGTGGAGAAGATAGATAGATGTGTAAACATTGGTTACCTCGCAGAACAGACTTTGCCTTGTTATAAATTCTAATATATGCAGAAGTACTTTTGTGTGAACTTTTTAAGGCTGTATGATCTAGTTTAGGCATATTTTGAGTATTGCCTTTGAAAATGATATTCTTAATGGAGTTAGGGTTTGGGTAGAGAAAGAAATGCTTAATCACTAACACAATGAAAAGCATAGTATAGCTGCATGGGCTCTGAGACAGGCCTAGTGGGGTCTTCCAATGAATAGCTCCTTCGATACTCAGTGACTCAATTTTCATATCTAGAGGATGTATTTTACAATAGTATTGGCCTTACAGAGTTGTTTTGGGGCTTAAAATGGTTTATTTATTCAAATACATGTATATATTTAAGCAGGCATGTGTGTATACATTTTTGTGTAATTTGATCAATAGATGTATATAGATATCACTATCTATAGCTAAACCTGCAATATCTTTCTCATTTTCTTTATATCTTAAAACACATTGTAAGTACTCTAAGTTTTACCTATTATCAATTAGTACGTCTGTAGCTTTGGAAATATAGTTTGTATAAAGCATAAAACATAAGAAATAAATGTTCTACTTTTGAAAAATTCTATGGTTTGATGACAGTTATAATAATTTTATTTTTAAGTATTAGGCATTATAATCTTTGGTTCCTGTAAGTTAGAGATGAAACAGGAAAAGTGATTTCTTGAATCAGGAGAATCTCATTCTAAATTGGTAGATAGAGTAACTCTTTAACTGGGCTTCCATCAGCACCAGTCCATGGCTTATTTGATGGACAGTCCATGTGGAGGGACACCTCTAAAAATGAGACTTCTATTCTCCAAGAGTCCATGTACCTTCAACGCGCGCGTGTGTACGCGCCCGCACACACACACACAGCATCTAGTTGTGGAATGTTTACTCTTCTAATATTCCATAATTTTACTTCCTCTGACTTAATTGGACTTCAGTAAAAATCTTACATATTTTGATAATATAACAGAGAATCTTATTCTTTTTTCCATAAAGATTGTTCTAAGGTTTATTGTAGACAATTCACAAAACTGTAATGGTTCAGAGGTATGGTTCTTCTGGACTAACAGATCTTTTTGTGATCAATGGCAAGAAGATGTGTGTGTGTGTGTGTGTGTGTGTGTATCTATATTTTGCCTAATTATTTTGAAAAGTAGATTTATTATCTGAGTGTTTATTAAATTAGAGAAGGGGTCAGCAAACTAAGTCAGTGGGCCAAATCTAGTCTGGCACCTGTGTTTGTCAATAAAGTTTTATTTGAGCACAGCTATTCTCATTCTTTTATGCATTGTGTAGAGCTGCATTTATGTATCAATGCCAGAGTTAAGTAGTTGCAATAAAGACCTAAAACATCTACTTCTGGACACCTTTGAAAAATAAGTGTGCTGACTCTTAATTAGAGACTCAAAATCCATCATAATGTGAACCAACTTCACTAGACTGATGACCATTTATAAAATTTGTCTCCATTTAATTGTATCTTCTCACAGAACAAGACCATTTACTGTCCAAACACTTCTATGTCTCTTGCTGATATTTAGTTTTATAATTTGGCAATGTTACACAAATACAAAGCAGCAATGTTGCAAAGCTGCATTGTAAATCTTGCATAAAGCCACAGGATTTTATCAAGTAGATGACAATGATATTGGAGAACTGTTCTAATAATTTGCAAAGCCATTGATTAACATGGCAGCACCTGGCAGTTAGAACAGTTAACAATCTAAAAAATTATCTCCTAAGGAAAAAATTGACAAAAATAGTGAAATGTTTGGTGCTTTAAAAACATATGATTTATTGTTTAAAAATCAGAGTTGAGCCGAAACCGGTTTGGCTCAGTGGATAGAGCGTCGGCCTGCGGACTGAAGGGTCCCAGGTTCGATTCCGGTCAAGGGCATGTACCTGGGTTGCAGGCACATCCCCAGTGGGGGGCGTGCAGGAGGCAGCTGATCGATGTTTCTCTCTCATCGATGTTTCTGACTCTCTATCTCTCTCCCTTCGGGGTGAAACGACTCTTTCACAGGGGTCGCCTAAGACCATCGGAAAACACATATATAATTACATATTGTTTTTGTGATTAATCATTATGCTTTAATTATGTTCAATTTGTAACAATGAAATTGGGAGTCACCACAACATGAGGAACTGTATTAAAGGGTCGCAGGATTAGGAAGGTTGAGAACCACTGGTATGGGTGTTTCAACTCTTACAACATTAGCCTGCTATTATATAGTGTTTCCAAGAAACTTTTTAAAGTAGAAGTCTAAAATTTTTCATATTCCCTCTTGCTCTGAATATAGCTTAATTTGGCTGAAGCATCAACTTTTCTGATTGTCAAACCATGGCTATTTTACATGTTATTTTAAAAGTAGGAACTATGAACAAAGAAAACATAAATACACACAAAAAAATGGTACTTGATATTTTATAAATGAGAAAAAAAATTATTGAGCCTTATCTTCCTGGATAAAAATATTTCCAGAAAAACTTATTGCCAAATTTCTAATCTGTAGATGCAGTTAAATTTGGATTTTGTTTGTATTTTCTATATGTGTGCACAAAATATTACAGGTATTTGAGAGCAGGCACAAAATTTCTCCAGATCATTTTTCTGCTGGTTGTATCCACTTTGTCTACCTTTATGCCACCGTTTATCTTTGGAGAGGTTGATAACCATGCAAATCCCTGTGCTAACTGTATGTAGACTAGAGACAATTTGGCCAGTGTAAACCCCTGTAGGACGGAAGATTAGGATGGTGAAAGTTTTCCTTAGGCTTATGTAGTTATCACAAGAACAGCTAAGGGATCTAGAACTTGGACTCTCTCATTTGTCTAAGTTTTTAACGTTGAGGAGTTTGTTTAAATTGATATAAGCACCAATTATTACTTAAACAGCTCAATCCAAGACTTATTTAAAAAAGAAAAAAAAAACATCATCATAAGGAAAATATACCTGACAGATTTTTCAACTTAATGATAGATAATGTCATAGATGTTTTCTCGTATCAAAGCCAACACATCATTTTCTCTGCTCTCTGGTGTTATGAATGGCATTTAGTTTAAAGTTTTCTGTCTTTTGTAGCATTCCCCAGTGATTTAATTTTCTCATTTTGCAATGAGGTTTGCAATCATGACAGAAAAGGTTATGTCCTTCAGAGATAGATTTCCATGCCCAGCGAGGTCTCACTAGGGCTTTATCAGCACTCACTGAGATATGCTGTTCCATGTCAGATAAATGTAGCTAGCCACTATCTTCAAATTAAGCTGCAAGTGTAAGTTGAAAGTAAGTTTTGTTTACATTGTGCTTTGTACCTGATAATTGTTGATGAGTTATTTTCATTAAAAGTAGTGAACAAGAAAGGATTCAGCATTATACATGGGCACAGCCTTATACCAACATTCTGTTCATTTTGACTTTTGCACAGCATATACCAACAGTGTATGCTACTGTAGGCAGACATATTGCATGGCCTATTTTTTCTGGCTTACAAGTTATATTATTTACTAAAGTTTAAACTACCTAAGATGCTCACAGCTTGACTCGGAATCAAATAACATATGACATACACTGTTACTTACCTGGGTTGAAGAATCATTTTTGTCTATGAGCCATGAAATGTGTTATGGCAAAGTGCTATGCTAAGAACGGATGACATGGAATGTCAATGTGCCAATAAAACTGAACAATTCAGTACTGAAGACATCACTACTCTTCTAAGCAAGATAATTTTTCACGTTTCTTCAACAGAGGACACAGATCACAGGTTTCTGTTTTTCAGCCTTTACTAGTATTAGTGATTTTACAAGATTGTGCCAAATAATAATAATATATCATCTTTCTTCATGAAAAGGCAAGATCATTCATTGGCTTATATCTGGGTATTTCTGTCATAAAAGGGAAGGCTCTTGCCTGGCCAGCATGGCTCAGTGACTGAGTGTCAACCTATGAACCAGGAGGTCATGGTCATTCCCGGATGGGGAATATGCCCTGGGTTGCAGGCTCGATCCCAGTGTGGAGCCTTCAGGAGGCAGCCATTCAATGATTCTCTCTCATCATTGATGTTTCTATCTTTCTTTCTCCTTTTCCCTTCCTCTCTGAAATCAATAAAAATATATATTAAAAAAATAAAGGAAAAGCTCTTAATTGACAACACAGTTGCAAATGGAGTGAAGAAAATTTCCAGATATTCACCTTGGTTATCTATATATATAAAACCCTAATATGCAAATAGACTGAACAGCAGTACAACCGAACAACTGGTCGCTGACATGCGCTGAACACCAGGGGGTGCACGCAAAACATGGTGGGCATCTGCAGCAGGCCGCAGAGCATGGAACATGGTGGGTGGCAGCCGCAGCCACTGCGGGATGGTGGAGCAGGTGAGCAGGTGTGTCAGATCAAGGCAGCGCACAGGTTGCCGTCATCAGGGTGAACCTCTGGTGGTTTCTGAAAATTTTTGCTCCCACGCACCAGGGTCCCACCCAGCACTTTCACCTGCTCCCAGCACTGGCCCTGCTCACACCCACAACCAGTACTGGAGCCACCACTCATACCCGCCGCTGATGCCTGGCACCTGTCCCAGTTGCTTGGCACCGTCAGTGGGTGAGAGCAGTGGCTGCCGGCCCTGATTACCCATGAGGGCTTTTCTACCTCCCCCTGCTCCTGAGAGGTGATCGGGGCAGCAGCCACTTCTCACACGCACTGATGGTGCCGGCTCTGCTTGTACCCACTACTGGCGCCAGCCCCAAATGCTCTGTGCCATCAGCCGGTGTGAGCAGGGCTGGTGCTTTCAGCACATGGGAGCTGTGGCAGCAGGAGCAGGGCTGCTGGCAGAGAGAGAACTGGGGGCCATGGTGTGAGGGTCTGGGTGGGGGCATGGAGCACAGGGCCAAGACCTGCCCCTGTGCCCACCACAGCCTTGTGACCCACAGTTCCTTTCAAAGTGCATGAATTAGTGCACTGGGCCCCTAGTATGCATTATAAGAACTTGAGTCAGTTCTTACAATATCTCAATTTCTAACTCCACCCAGGGACCTACTACAGTGCATCTTGGTCCCAAGAAGATAGTGGAGCAGTAACACTATTTAATGTTTTCTAAAGTTTCACCCCCAAATTCTGATCTAGCCTCTCAGCATATTGGATTTGGGCCCTAGGCAGATATTTAAAGCTTTGATATGTATTGTGTGAGATTAAACTAGAGGGGCTCATTGAGAGAGGCAGGACCACTTGATAGTTACCAGCTTGAATTTAAATGTCTTGATCATTTTTATGCTGTTTACATTATATGACCCCTGTGTTTTAGTTTCCTTCTCTGTGAAATAATAATAATACAAGTAGTATCTACTTCATATCAATTAAGGATTTCAAGGAGTAAACATAAATGTCACATTCATATAAATATCCTAGAAAAGGGTCAGGCAAATAGCAGACACTAGTAGTAAATGCAAGCTGGTGTTGTTATAAATCACTAGAGGCCCGGTGCACGAAATTCATACCCTGCGGGGGGGTGGGGAGGTGGTGTCCCTCAGCCTAGCCTGCACCCTCTCCAATCCGGGACACCTCAGGTGGGATCGGACCTAAACCAGCAGTCGGACATCCCTCTCACAATTTGGGACTGTTGGCTCCCAACCACTCACCTGCCTGCTTGCCTGCCTGATTGCCCCTAACCATTCCCCTGTGGCCTGATCACCCCTTAACCACTCCACTGCCAGCCTGATCAATGCCTAACTGCTCCCCTGATGGCCCAGTCGCCCCAACTGCCCTCCCCTGCTGGCCCGGTCACCCCCTATAGCTTTCCCCTGCCAGCCCAGTCTCACCCAACTGCCCTCCCCTACAGGCCTGGTCGCCCCCAACAGCCCTCCCCTGCCGGCCATCTTGTGGCTGTGGGCGCCACCATCTTTGAGGGTGGGGCAGTCATTTAGCATATTCCGTCCTTATTGGCTGTGGGCACCGCCATCTTTGTGATAGCATGAGGGTCAATTAGCATAATCGCTCTTTATTAGATAGGATTATTCAACTACCTAATTGTATCCCTGCTTAGTAGGCTCCTTCTGAGATTTGCTTGGCCATCCTAATCCTATTAAACTTCCTTTATAAGAGAAAGTAAAGGGAGAGAAACACATGGGAAAACACGTATTTAGTCCCCATTCTTAGTATATTGTAAACCTTCTTCAGAAAGGTAGCCTGGTTACCAGTTACTTGGATCAAACAACCAGATATTTGTGGTCACTGTGTTTTATCCTTACACACAAGTTGCTCAGTATTCCTACCTTTGTGCAGTTTAAAATGATTGAGGTAATTTTCTCTATTAGAATATCATTTATGGTAAAATAACAACTTATTCATTTGAGTGTATGTGGCTTACTAATCATGTGTTTATGTATATTGATACACATTCCCATGCCCCTTTAAATCATACATCCCATTCTACCCTTGCAAATTTACACATGGTTTTTCTTTCCCAAAAGTTCTTCCCTAAAGATATTTTCACCTTCTTTCTGCCTCCTAGTATTCCATCAAATTTTAACAGCTAACCACTACTATGAATTGATAAAGTGGCTGGCTTTATATTCTGGCTTAGTACTTGAACACAGCTTTCAAATTATACCTGGAAATCATTAGTTTTTAAAGGGTTTCATGTAGGTGTCTTTCATAAGATATTGAATGTTGTGCTTTTGTTCCTAAATAAATCAACTGGCCATTCAGACAAGTGGGGAAAATGAAAAAGATCTCTGTTCCCAAGCAACACACGCCTGTTGTTAGCTACCTTCCTGAGATCTTTTTCTAAGAGGCCACTGCTGTTGAGATTGTTAGTAAGTTCTGGAATGACAAATTATTGCCTGTAATTTGATCATAATGCACTGGATGATAGATTGATGCAATATGGAATTTAATTAATCTGAAACATTTTTATGAAAATTCCCTTTTCTCTTAGGAGCTTTACAAAAGTGATGTCTTGAAAGACGGGACTGCCATGGATAACAATGACTTAATTCCACTTTCTTTTATCACTGTTTGAGGTGATTTCCCTGCTTTTCCCTGTCTATTTCTTATCTGTTGGCTAATATTATTTGCAGTGGTAGTCTTTACAGAATCAGAGACTCTATGAGATAAAAGGGACTTTGAGAGGTCACGATGTGGAAGTACTTCATGTGTGCTGTCGTGAAAGATAGCTAAATCTCTAAATTTTACAAAAGCAGAAAGCCCGTGTGCTCTATTTGTTATTCATTTGTACGATCGCAAGGCAAGCTTTCCTTTTCCTGGCCTTTTCTCTCTCCAATTCTTTCTTCCTTAAGCCTAATGCATTGCATTTTCCCCAGTTATATTCAGTCATGTTTGGATATTTTTTCTTAAGTTCCTACAATACTGAAATGTCTGGATAGACAGTATCCATGTGTGGGCATTGTCAGATGTACACTAAATTGAGTACGGAGCTGTATGACCTTGGGTAAGATCTGTCGTCTTATCCCTGTTTCTTCCCTTTCAGAGTAAGGTTTGTGTTGATGGCTAAAGTCCTATAATCCGTATACATGAAAATAAGCCAGTAGAGATAATAATAAACATGACACCTCCTAAGACTGTTTCAAGAGCTAATAGACACCACTTAACAAGCAGAAAGAGTGATGGCTAGCAAATAGTTTCCTTTTGTTTGATAGCTGTCACTAATAAACTATTCATATAATCCTGGAAAGAGCAAGTTTAATGAATTGAGAATATGAGAAATAGTATCTACTTGACTACATACCTTAACAATTTCAGATACACTTGGGAGGTGTATACAAAGCACTAAGATTCTTATGTTTAGTATCTGTGTAGGAGGCCAACTCAGTAATTAATTTCCTCCATTAGCACCTAAAATAAGCTTGGAGGTCCTAAATATTTTCACATCTTGGGTTGTTGTGTTAGCTATTAGTTGTATATTTCATTTCATTTATTTATTTTTAAATATTTTTATTGATTTCAGAGAAGAAGGGAGAGGGAAATAGAGATAAAAATATCAATGATGAGAGAGCATCATTGATCAACTGCCTCCTGCATGCCCCCCACTGGGGATCGAGCCCACAACCCAGACATGTGCCCTTGACCAGAATCAGACCCTTCAGTCCTCAGGCTGACACTATCCACTGAGCCAAACCGGCTAGGACTATATTTTATTTTTTTAAAAAATACATCTTATGCATGCTTTGAGACCTACCTAATGAACAACACACTGCTTGAATAATCAAATAAGTATTACTTCTTAGGATTTGTGGGCTATGTTTTTGGGACTATCACGTTGATATATATACATATGTATATTTATCAATATACCTATCTTTATATCTATCATAAATCAGGTCTCAAAAATTCTCATAAAAACATTATGCAAAAATTTTAAAAGCATGTAAGTTATATAGACAGATTTATTTTTTCTTGCTATATTCAGTGATCACATGGCTTAAATCAGATCAGATGTTGCAAGATCTTAGATTGGCTTGCACTCAGCCCATAATAATAATAATGAAACTATTTTTGAACACTTTACCAGAGATTCAGATCAAAATTACCATACTCTTTTCTTTGTCAGCAATATATTACTAATAAAATGTATCCTCAATGTCTTCCTCCCTTTTTCTTTTAACATACTACTTTTCTTTTCCATTAACAATTTACTTACATTAGCTATCATAAAAAGTCACTAGAAAAATTGTTTTTCAAATTTAGCCTTTAAAGGGTAGAAATAAGGAAGAATCGGGTTTTGTGAGAAAATAGTTTTAGGCAATCTGACCATATCCTACCCCTATTTACGTTATTTCCAGGAATATTTTGCATGGTGATCTGGAATTGATGATAGGGGTCCAAGGAGGAGGACCTCGGCGAGGAAATAGGCGGTAGAGAACAGGCTGCCTGATCTAAAGGGAACTCTACAATCAGAGGAAAGCTGGGTTTCCCCTTAGATTTTCTTGGAGATGGGATTTGAACACAGAGGAAGGGAGCGTGTACAGGTGGGGAGGCTGGACACTCAGGGACTAGTAATGACTAAACTGGCTATTTTTAGACATATTTACAGGAGAAGTTAAGGAGGTGGTTGCATTTTTTTTTCGAGGGGGGGAGGGGACTATTAGATTAGAACAAAAGGAAGGCAAGGAGTTGAGAAATGAGTGTCAGAGACATGAATTCTGTAGAATCATGATTCAGTGTGTCTATACCATGGATTAAAAGCGGCTGGGTTTTTTATTTTTTAAAAAATTCCTAGGTCTTTCTAACCACCCCAATTAATGATAATGAGCTTTATATTTTACTAGTAATCTCCTCAAGTTTTTAACCTAGGAAAGGATTTGTACATTATACTCATTGACTCAGATTGGAATAAATAATTTAGTCATCTAACTCATCTAATCAGAGAAACAAAGAAAATCAATATTCCCTAATTTTGCTTTTCTAGATATTTTTGTTTTGATTTTACTGAGGCTTTTTTTTTTTAGCTGTGATTAATACAAACACCAATAAGTCAAGTAAATTATTTCTCTGTAAATGATAGTGATTTTAGAGTTACATTTGTTTAACTGTTTTTATCTGAGTTTAGTCTTTCACATGTTTATCATCTTTTTTTTTTTTCACATCAGAACAAATCCCTCCTCTAAATAATCACAGGTTTCTTTAGTGAAAAAAAAAAGGATAGGATAAATCATGCAAGTAAATCCTACTCAGTAATGGTTTCTCTTTAAGTAAAATGCCATTTTAAAGATATAGTCAACATTTAAAATAAATATACATTCTATTATAGACTTAAATTATTTTTGAAGGGTGTTTTTGCATTCTACATATTAAATAGTTCAGTAATCATAGTACTCTCTATCTTTTTCTCACACTTTACTAAATGTTCCTAAGTGCTGTAGTACTCATTATCTTATTTGGTTTTGACAACACACTTGAGTTTGTTTGGGCAAGCATTTGACCATGTGAAAGAAAGAAAAAATTATGCTATTTAATGGGCTAATTAACAAAAAAAAATTGCAAAGCCTACATCTGTAGAGCAAGGCAAATATGAGAAGTTTTCTTTGTGAACTTAAAGAAGTAGACAAGCAGTCGATTTATTGATGTCTAGTAGAAATATTAGTATAGCTGGTAGACTCTTTTCAAATGACATACATAAAAATGATCTTATATTAAGGGTGCTTGTACAGTTCTTTTACTTCTATGAGTAAAATTCTTTAACATTAGATTTAAATTTAATTAGAAGATGGTAATTATTTCCAAGCTCCTTACCAGTGCTTGGTATTTTTCTGTTTCTCCAGTATCAGGCAGAGTTTAGGACTTTTATCAGTTTCCTAGGACTGCCATAACAAAGTAAAAAAACAACAACAACTGAATGGCTTAAAACAACAGAAATGTACATCCTAGCAGTTCTGGAGGCTAGAAGTCTGAAAGCAAGGTGTCAGCAGGCCATGCTTCCTCTGAAGGGGGCATGCTTTCCTTGCCAACTGTAGCTTCCGGTGTTTGCTGGCAACTCTTGGTTTGTAGATGCATCCTTGCAGTCACACGGGCATGCCTTCCCTGTGTCCTCACATTGTCTTCCTCTTGTGCATTTTGTTGTGTCCAAATTCCTTCCTTGGTGAGAATGCTAATTGTATTGGGTGACGGCCCACTCTAATGACCTCATTTAAACTTATTACCTCTTTAAAGGCCCTCTTTCCAAGTAAGGTGGCATTCTGAGGTACTGAGGGTAAGGGTTTCAACATAATCGTTGTTTGGGGGAATGTAATTCAACTCCTAACAAGACTCAATCATTTTGAAATAGGAAGGGCTACCCTAACTAATATCTGTTTGTCAACCCCTGATTTCAATAGTGATCTATATAATAAAAGTCTAAACAACCGTTATGGCAGAACGACCAGAAAGACCAGTTGCTATGATGCTCACTGACCACCAGGGGGCAGACACTCAATGCAGGAGCTTCCCCCTGGTGGTCAGTGCGCTCCCACAGGGGAACGCCACTCAGCTGGCCACTCAGCTGACGGATCCATCGGCTCACTCACCCCCTCAGTTGTCCTGCAGGTCCAATCTCCAGAGAGTGGGCCAGGCACTGACGGACTGGTGCTGTCAGCACGATCCCGACAGTGCTGCTGGCCTCCTGGAAGTCAGCCTCGGGCACCACCACTGCTTCCCCTCCCTAGACACTTCGCAAGGAAGAGACAATATAAAAGCGGCTGCCAGATGGTTCCCAACAGCCTGTGTGAACATCAGCAGGATGGATCTAGATCCCGGGCTGGCAAGGGCATCCCACCACCTGCCCAGAGGGCCATTCGAGTCTTGACCCCCTCCATTCCCCTCGGGATGGGTGCCAGACACAGGGCTCATGGCTAGCGAGCACTGCTGTGGTGAATGTGAGCCTCTCTCCCCCCCACCCACCCCGTGCACAATTTTGTGCACCAGGCCTCTAGTAGATAATAATTAAAAATAATAGTGTGGAACTATATCTCTAAAAGCTGAAAAAAATAAAAGCTTTGAATAACTAGGTTGAGGTGGTAATGTAGGTGAGCAGAAAAGGTAGAAATCAACTAATTGATTCAATAAATGTTTATTGAGTTTTTATTATTCATCTGAATTAGACTTCAGGGTGGGGAAAAAAAGCAAGATTTTATTTATCTAGGAAATGACATTCTAGTGTGGAAGATAGAGAATAATAAAGTAGTCAAATAGATAAGCAATATGGTAAGTGTTACATAGGAAATCAATACACCAGATAAAGAAAACAGAATAACTGGAAATAGAGTGCCCAGCAGAGTTTCTCTGAGGAGATGGCATTTGTGCTGAAATCTTAAAGGATAAGAGTGAGCAAGAGAAGAGTATTTTAGGCAAAAAGATCACTTGAAAATGACAAAAAAAGAAAGAAAGAAATCCTATTCTAACAATCAAAGGCAGTGAAAATTTTTCTTCCCCGGATTCAGTAACAGCTTATATGTCCAAAATCTAGTGATGCTTCTCAGACCTCTGTCTTTCTGAGCTATACTTGAAAGTGTGGGTGTTAGTAACCAAAGATGACATGGGGACTAATTGAGGGTTTGGGGGTAATTAAAAGAAGAACCTGAATTTTTATAAAGTTGGGCCAACTTGAATGAAAAGCAAAGATTCCAAGTGATAAGAAGAAAATTAAAGGGGTGAAAAACAGAATGAGGGGCTTTAGCTTCAGCAAGAAGGCAGGTTAGCCAAGTGGATTGGGAAACCACCAGCAACCCCATCTGAAATAACTCCTGGGTTTTACATAGAACATGTGCTTTCTAAAGAGAGTTTGAGTGTGTATTTCAAGCAGGCAGGGATCTGAAATAAGAGAGTGCTGAAGCAAGTGTGGGCAGTGCCACGCAGATAAGACTGAGCATAAGAGGGGGTTTAAGGAATAGTCACAGTCTTTCATTTGGAGTGGCAAGAGAAAGAAAATAATTATCTGCTTCCTACTCAAACCAAGATAAAAATCACGAAAACAATATATCATCTAACAGTGGGAGCCTCAAAGAGAAGGGAAAAAAAATACACAAAAAAAACCCTCTGCTGCTTTTATTTAGCATTTAGCATAACTCACTCAAGAGTACAGAATGATTAGATATTTTTAAATATGTGGTTAATATACAATGCACATGTATTTTCAATACACTATATTCAGCTATTACATTATACAGTTTTCAGATTTATGTATCAACATTAATTGTTAATGATTACAGTGGATAGTCTCAGAATCATTTGGCTGTGGTGTCAAATTCTATGTGTATCATTCTGGTTGAGTGGATTTAGGCTACATTTTCAGGAGTGGCTTTGCAATATGTGGAAGCTAGTTAGATAGTATTCTAATAGGTAAAAAATAGGTATGGGCTCCAATCTAGACCTTCTACTAGTACGTTGTTTACTCATTTCTTGCCCAATTTGTGTAGATGTGTGGTGCTCTCCTATAAGGAACAGAGGTGCTCCGTAGGTTGTTACTGTGGGGAGGAAAGGGAAAAAGATCTTTTGTTCCCAGTTTTTACTCTCCATCTAGCACATTCAAGGAACTTAACATCTATGATTACCTTACACAGGCTTAGAGTTTACATAGTTATCGAGGGGATGTAAGTGAACTGCGCTTACAGAGCGAATTGGAGTATTATGCTTAGGTATCTAAAATCCATCCATTTAAGAAATATTTTTGAGTATCCACTATGTGCTAGGTATTGTTACCAGGAGCTGAGAAATCACCAAGGAATAAAAGAAAGTCCCTTTACAGCTTTCATCCTGGGAGTGCAAATGGAGAAAGATGAAAAAAATATAAGTAGGATTATAATATAACAAATGGTATAATCTATACTAATAAAAGCCTAGGTGGCATCATGCCCTTGTGTGTGTTGTCATCACAAGATGGCTGCACGCCCAGTGGAGGCGGGGCCTGGTGGCTGCTCCAGTGTGATGTCATCACAAGATGGCCGCATGCCCAGTGGAGGCGGGGCCTGGTGGCTGCTCCATGCGGTGAGGCCTGGGGGTCCCATGGCTCCATGCAGCACGGAGGAGGCCAGTCCCAGAGTTTCCACTGCCTGGCACAGAGGAGGCAGGTCCCGGTGGAGGAGGTGGATCACAGCAGGGGAGGGCAGTAGGGAGGGGTCAGGCTGGCAGGGGAGCAGTTAGATGTCAATCAGGACAGCAGGGGAGCAGTTAGGGGGCGATCAAGCTGGCAGGCAGAAGTGGTTAGGGGCAATCAGGCAGGCAGGCACGCAGGCAGGTGAACGGTTTAGAGCCAGCGATCTGGATTATGAGAGGGATATCTGACTGTGGCTAAACCAGCAGTTGACATCCCCTGAGGGGTCCCAGATTGGAGAGAGTGTAGGCCGGGTTGAGGGACACCCTCCGCCCAGTGCATGAATTACATGCCTCGGGCCTCTAGTCTATAATAATAAAAGCATAATATTCAAATAGACCAAACTGCCAAACAGCAGAATAACTGTCTGGACGACCTTTCAAATGACCTTCTGGACGACCTTCTGGATGAAGCCGGGGCAGCGAGGCAGCAGATGAGGCAGCTGGAGCTGCGAGGTGGCCAAGGAGGCTGGGGCTGGGAGGCAGCAGCTGAGGCGGCCAGGGCTGCAAAGGCCTACCCTTGCATGAATTTTGTGTATTGGCCTCTAGTATAATAATAATGCTATATTATCAATGAGAAAGGAATAGAGGTCCCAAGGTTGGATGGTGCTTCATACATACCACTTTATATAAAATTAGAGGCCCGGTGCACAACTTCATGCATGGGTGGGGTCACTAGGCCTCATCTTTGATCTGGGCTGATTGGGGCCGGTCAGCTGGGGGGAGGGACCATGGGAGGTTGGCTGGCCTAAGGAGGTTGGCTGTGGAAGTGCACTGAGCATCTGCCACCTGGTGGTCAGTGTGTTGTCAGAGAGACTGGTCGACCAGTCATTTGGTCCACCAGGCATAACGGTCACTTAGGCTTTTATATATATAGATAGTCCAGATAGGTGCCACTGATAAGATGACACTTGAGCAGTTACCAGAAGGAAGGGAACATGGGCTAAGAGCCTTTAAAGGTGGAATAATTAGAGTAAAGGTATGGATATGGGAATACGTTTGATGCTTTTGGAAGCTGTGGTAAAGTCAGTGTGGTTTGAGCAGATTAATACAAGAGGATAGTGGTGGCAGACAAAATGAAAGAGGTAATGGAGGTGAAAATGTGGAGCTTCTCTTAGACCCATGGTTGGCAAACCGTGGCTCGTGAGCCACATGCGGCTCTTTGGCCCCTTCAGTGTGGCTCTTCCACAAAATACCACGTGCAGGCATGCACGTACAGTGCGATCGAAACTTCGTGGCCCATGCTCAGAAGTCGGTATTTTGTGGAAGACCCACACTGAAGGGGCCAGAGAGCCGCATGTGGCTCGCGAGCCATGGTTTTCAGAGCCGCAGTTTGCCGACCACTGTCTTAGACCAGCATCCAGACATTTCTTCTCTGAATGAGGCACAAAGTTAATGAAGAGATTCAAGTAGGAAAATGATATGAGTTAATGGTATTTATAACTGTGAATAGGTAATATATTTAGGTGTCTCACAAATAAAGATGATACATAACAGTTTTAAACTGAAGTTTTATACTCCTATCCCTGTCTCTATTTACTTGTTTTACCTGCATCTTCAGGTAACCATTTCTAATATCTCTTATATAAGTTTTTCTTTGGCAATTACAAGGAGTTACAAATATATTTCTATCCCAACTTCCTCACTTTTCACACTGATGTTTGCCTACTTTATATGCTTCTTTTCTTTTTATCATTTAATACATATATTCTGGAGAGTTCTACATCAGTAAATAGAGGTCACCCTCATTCTTTATTTCTATATAGCTGTTTACTAGTTCTGTTCCATTGTATGAATGTACAGTGATTTAATTATAATTGTACTATATCCAGCCACTTTACTTTTTTCTTTTTTTTCTATTATAAGTAATATTGCAATGAAAAACTTAACTACTTAATGTCATTTATGTTAAGTAGTTACATCCCCACAAATGAATACATTCTCAGGCTGAGGTTGCTCTGTGAGGTTATACGTGTATACTTTTCATAAATATGCTAGATCCCCCCATAGGACTTGTATAATCTGTACTCTAATTGGCCATCACGTAGTATGTAATTTGACTTTATCTTTTTGGGAATTACATTAAGCATCATTTCATATATCTATAGGGCATGTTCATTTCATTTTTTTTCTCTGTTAAATGTCCATTTCTCTTTTTATTCAAAAAAATTTGTTGTTTGTTTTTCTTTCAACTCTGGTAAATTTTAATATATTATAAGGAATAGGCTACAGTGTTTGCTATTTCATACACTATTTTTTGTTTGTTCTAACTTGCCTTTATTCTTGCCTTCATTCTCATGTAATACAATTTCTGGCTTCTTTGTTTTGTGCAGATTGCAAATGGGTATGGATGGAGGCAAGGAGGAAAGTTACAAGGATTGTATAGTAAATGCAGAGGACAAATGAGCAGACTCAAATTAGGATCACAACAGTGGAAATAGTTGGCAGTTACTCAAACGAGTATATTTTGAAGGCAGAACCAATGGAAATCACTAGTGGATATTGGCTGTGAGAAGGGAGGGAAAAGAGTTGAGGATGAAAGCAATGTTTCTGATCTCAGCAACTGGAAGATGGACTTGTTATTAACTGATTCCATGGAAGATATAGTTTTGAGATCAGACTTCCAAAGGGAGATGGCAAGCAAGCAATTAGATAATCAAATCTGGGGATCACTATGGACTGAAATATGAAATTGAGAGCTGCCATATAATGATATTTAAAATCATAAGACTGAATGCAATACCGCAGGGAATGAATGTAGAGTAACAAGAATTGAGCCCTGGGGAGATGAGGAGAAACTAACAGAAAAGAGTGAAAAGAGATGGCTCTTGTGTTCTGAGGAGGACCAAAGGAGTGGGGTGCCAAATGCCAAATGAAGAAATTATTTCAAGGAATGAAAAATGATCTTTACAAAATACCACTTATATGTGGAGTAAGAGGAGGAGTGAGATCTATTTAATTTAGAAATGGGATGGCATATCTTTCATAATATTTGTTTTAGTAGAGTGATGGAAGGCAGATTAGGTGTATAATGAAATTTAAAAATCACAGATATTAAAGCATATTATATGCTAATCAGAATTATGTAATGAATAGGACAGATTAAATGGTATAGAAGAACTGAGAAACATGTGTTTTGTCATGGAGTTGATGAGAAAAAATTGATCTATCCAAAATTATATTGTTTGGTGTTCAATAGGAAA
>NW_006292696.1:12195982-12200487 GCF_000327345.1 Myotis davidii
CCTTGAGAGCAAAGAGGAAATATTTCAAGAGTAGAATGCCTGAAATACAGGCAATGGGAGAAATGTACTGATTGGTTAAAAACCCTAGTGGGTAATATCACAGTTTGCTATAGGATAGAGAACACTTTTAAAGAGGGAAGGTAAAGTAACAGAACCAGGATTTTGAAGGATTTTCTATGTGACTATTGCAATCATTCAAGAACTAAGATAGGAGAGAGAATATCAATAAATCAAGTACCAAAATCTCCAAGGAATGAATGAAGATTTTACTTTAGCCTGTAAATGAAAGCAAAATGTGTCCCTTTTAATTTGCTTTACCTAGCTTTAGGTTTACATGCAGAACATGACATTTATCATTAGTATTCAATAACTTAAAATATGTAAATCGGTTAACATTAATATGTAATCCCAAATGGGTTAAATTGGAATGTACTTTCTTTGTTGAAACTATTATTTATTTTTATTATTAGAAAATAGTTTGCTTGCTATAACAAACTTGAATAATAGAGCATGATACAGTTTTTAACTTTAAAAAAGTTTCTACCCAGTTTATCTTATATCTAATACCTCAGCAGTGCATTTATTTCCTTATAATAATTGCCCAAGGGAAACACTGAATGTGTGAGTTCTTAGAAGTCTTACATATTATATAATCTAGTACCCTTATTTTACAAGTGAAAATAATTAGACCCGTTAAAAAGTGTAACTTGCTCAAGGACAACTTGTCTAGTTAGTGTCAGTTCACAACTGGGTCTTGATAACAAAATTAATGGCCGTATTTTTGCTATACACAGACCCTACTTAGTGGTGTGGGAGTAGGTATGATGAGATTGCTCTAAAAATACAGCCAAATAAATTACCTAGACTCTCGGATTTGGTTTTGACCTGCTTAATCTGCTCTGCCATTAGAGGGAAAAATTCTAACACAAGCTATAACTTGTTTCCATTCTGAAAAGGTTATGAGCTATAAACTTTTATTTTAAAAACCATATCTGCTAAACCCGAATGCCTTAAGTAAATAAAATTTTATATTCTCCACTTTGGGAGACCATTATGTGTTTTTAAAGCATCCACAAAAGTGCTTATGCTGTAGTTCAGATTTTATATACACTGACTACCATTTATTTTAATCAAGCAGTGGCCACCATTGTGTCAATCTTGGCTTGGCTGTCATGAGCAGGGGATAATATATATATATATCTATAATGGAATTTAATTCAGTAAAGAATTACTAATAATACATAAACATAGGTGGGGCAGTGTACTTGAAAACAGGCTTAGTATAACCCAATGTGAGTATTAAATAGAAACAACTATTTTATCATCAAGGCTTCCTTATTTTAAAATCTTACTGCATCCTATATTGTATCTGCATGTCATATGCAAGGACACAAAATCTCGTTGTACTAAGAAAGTAAGGTTCAGAATATTTTCCACATTCTAATTTAAGGAAAAAAAATAAAAACAGCATACTTTAACAATAAAAGAAGTCCACATTCTGGGATACATGCTTCTTTAGAATTCCCAGTACTAGCTGTCAGTTGCATGTAAATATTCAATGGACAGAGTTGTTGAAATCCTAAATAAAATATGTAATTTATCACCAAAATGCTCACACACCCACAAGCACAACCGAGCCTCCGAAAATTTTAAGAATCAGAGAGAAGAAACCCACAATGATTTTTCTTCACTGAAGATTCAAAGTGTATATCATTTGCACTATACTTTTAGCAATTTAACTTTCTCTTATTTATATCTCATCTTCTCACTCAATCATAGCGTTAGGAGTTATTCTTAGGTGACGCACTCCTACAGAGATGAGTAATGTGCCCCATGCATTGACAGCTTTTTAATGAACATTACACACACCTAGCAAGATAAACCATTGTCTAATTGGGAAAGGAGGGACTCAGATGCCACACGAGGAACACTAAAAACCTCAGAATGATCATTACTCTGGAACTTATTTCCTAATAATGAAGCATGTGTATATTCACATTTAGAAAAAAAGAAACATTTGAAAGTAGCCTTTGAATAGGAAAGAAAGCCTAGCTCTTTGTTTCTGTACAGTAATAAAATCTCTTTCTCAAAATTCCCTTTTCAAAACATGAGTTCTTGCACCCCCATAACACCCATGGTGTTAGGAATTTCCACTCCATTGTCTAAAACCTGTATGTATGGTAAAATGTTTATTTTGCCTTGTATTCCTATTTCTGTAAAGTTCTTTATGTAGAAGCTTAAGATGAATATGAGCTATCTGCTCCTATTAACTTTAAGAAATAGTAAGGGGCATTTGGAAAACAACGACAAAGAAAGAGTCTTTACTGTTGTCTTTGCTGCACTGTCTACAAATAGCTGCGGGAAGCAGCGGAGGAGAGAGGCCAGAGCACTGTCTTTGGAGTCGGGGCGTCCCGGGGGCCAGTCTGCCTCCATCATTTCCTGGCTGGTGGGGAAATCCTTGGAAAGTCTTAACCCTGCACCTCAAACATATCAAGCATACATTGAACTCGGCTATTAATATTTTATCAGGTCTGATACAACGTATGTCCTTAGGTTTTTTTTGGATAACTCTTCTCTATATGAAGCCTTATCATGAGGTTTTATTGTATACTGATAGCATTATAGAATTTATAGATGCACTTTTAAAAACCACTTAAAAAAAACCCCACAAACTTTGGAATCGCCACTTTTCAAAGAGTTTTCTTTGGTCCCAACTCCCTCAGCTAATTCACAGCCAGGACTGCGACAGGACACTACAGTTCTTGCCATCCGCCACCTGCCATCTAGAACTGCCTTCCAGAACTCTCCATTTCATTAGCTCTCTTTAAAACTCAGCTGAAAATAGTCTCTTCTTCCTTGCTTATGTATTTTCGCTCTTTTCTGCCTGAGATGTTAACTTTGTAACTTCATGTTTTGATTTTATTTAGCTTTCATCTTTTTCTAATACTATTGTATATTTTCTGTTCCTCAGATGACAATATTTAATATTTAAATACAAGTAAAATAAATTAGCCTTAATCTAGGATGTCAATGACTTTTTAAAATCAGTTTTACATCATAAAATAATTCAATTAATGCTTTTAGATTAGCTACCAGTAAAAGAATTGCAAAATGTAAAAGATAAAACTTAAGACCTTTTTGTTAAAGAATGTAACAAGGGAAAACAGATGCGGAGCTAAGGTAAAATATAACAAGAATTTACTTTGCATTTAGATTTGGGAGAAAGGATAAAAAATTAGCCAATCACTTGACAACAACTTGAAAAAAAAATCTTCTTGGTTCACGTCACTGTGTTATAAACCAGAGATATGAAGGCACCAGGAAATTTATAACTAAATAATTCACATTAATTGCAAATGAAGTATAAAGAAATTGCCAAGAAGAAAAATGTTGGTGGGCAGCACTTCTTAAATATGTTTTTTTTTATTATTGATTTCTTTTTGAGAGAGTGAAAGGGATAGGGACAAGGAAGAGAGAGATAGAAACATGGATGAGAAACATCAACCAGCTGCCTCCTCACGCCCCCTACTGGGAATGGAACGGAGACCATGTGGTACATGGGATGATGCTCAACTAACTGAACCATACCACCAGGCTTTTTATTTTTACTTTTAAAATTGATTTGATTTCAAAACTTACTATAAAGTTGCTGTACTCAATACAGTGTAGTCAGTACTGGCATAATGACAGGCATAGAGATCCATGGAATAAAATATCCTAGTAATAAACTCTCACACATATGTTCAATCATTTGTTTGTTTTTTGGCTTGTGCTTGTTTTCCTGTAGGTTAATTTTCACGATCCCTGAGTAGTTAAGTATAGCCAGTTTATGTACACAGTGATATATCTGGCCCTTAAAAGACTGATAACTATATCTAGACCTGTAATTAGGTTCACTTCTCTACTAAAAAAAATACCAAATTTATGTTAAATATACTTGGCTCTTTATCGTTAAACAAACTCTGTGAGATGACCTCTAGATATACCAATATCTTTCATTTGTTCTCATCATTTAAGGCCATCATATCATTTGGGCACTGTGTTTACTTATCAAAATACAATGCCTGAAATGTAACTGTTTTTGGAATGTAACATTTTCTTTGTTTGCTACACAATGCCTCCCTTGTGGCAGCTGGATTACAGTTTTGAGTTTTTAAAATGCTTTTTATCGCTATATAATTTTGAAAATCTACAAGATTTTCAAGTGACCTATTAAAGAAACAACTGATGCCTGGGTAAAGGCAGGAAACTTCTGTTAACCAGAGCTACAAGGAAAATCTATACATGTGTACATGTTTCATTTATTCAGAAATTTTGCGTGTGTAAGTCATTAAGGAAACCATCACTATGCAAATCAACAGCACTCATATGTGGAGTATATGTTTTCTCTCTGAGACCTGTGCTATGTTAACTGATAAGCCATACCTAGGGCATTATTTTCCAAGGAAATCACAACTAAAATGAAAAGACAAAGTGGCATAATGTAGAGGATATCATTGTTTAAG
>NW_006292696.1:12201644-12243861 GCF_000327345.1 Myotis davidii
AATTACACATGAAGTATAAAGAAATTGCCAAGAAGAAAAATGTTGGTGGGCAGCACTTCTTAAATATGTTTTTTTTTATTATTGATTTCTTTTTGAGAGAGTGAAAGGGATAGGGACAAGGAAGAGAGAGATAGAAACATGGATGAGAAACATCAACCAGCTGCCTCCTGCACGCCCCCTACTGGGAATGGAGCGGAGACCATGTGGTACATGGGATGATGCTCAACTAACTGAGCCATACCACCAGGCTTTTTATTTTTATTTTTTAAAATTGATTTGATTTCAAAACTTACTATAAAGTTGCTGTACTCAATACAGTGTAGTCAGTACTGGCATAATGACAGGCATAGAGATCCATGGAATAAAATATCCTAGTAATAAACTCTCACACATATGTTCAAATGCTTTTCAAAAAGGATGCCAAGACTATTGAATGTGAAAAGGACAGTTTGTTGTGTTTTTTTCCAACTGGCATTAGTCGCTCATTTGTTTGTTTTTTGGCTTGCTTGTTTTGTCCTGTAGGTTAATTTTCACGATCCCTGAGTAGTTAAGTATAGCCAGTTTATGTACACAGTGATATATCTGGCCCTTAAAAGACTGATAACTATATCTAGACCTGTAATTAGGTTCACTTCTCTACTAAAAAAAATACCAAATTTATGTTAAATATACTTGGCTCTTTATCGTTAAACAAACTCTACGAGATGACCTCTAAATATACCAATATCTTTCGTTTGTTCTCATCATTTAAGGCCATCATATCATTTGGGGACTGTGTTTACTTATCAAAACACAATGCCTGAAATGTAACTGTTTTTGAAATGTAACATTTTCTTTCTTTGCTACACAATGCCTCCCTTGTGGCAGCTGGATTACAGTTTTGAGTTTTTAAAATGCTTTTTATCGCTATATAATTTTGAAAATCTACAAGATTTTCAAGTGACCTATTAAAGAAACAACTGATGCCTGGGTAAAGGCAGGAAACTTCTGTTAACCAGAGCTACAAGGAAAATCTATACATGTGTACATGTTTCATTTATTCAGAAATTTTGCGTGTGTAAGTCATTAAGGAAACCATCACTATCTCCCTCCTCTTGACTGTGTAAGGAATGGAAATGATGATTAGAAATATGCCCGATCTGCATTCAAGGCATTCGGCAAATTAACCCAGATTTGAACTCTCTCAGTTGAAGTAATGGTAGTAAAATTGCTCGCCTTACAGTTGTATTTATATTCTCCCACATTAGTACAGGTTTTACTTTTTTAAAAAAAAAAATCTGTGAGATCCAGCTGGCTTAATAAAGTGGCAGGTTTTAGGAAAATATCCTATAGGGCTGCAAACTACGTGAAACCACTGGGGTAAATACAGTTATTCTGACCATCTAGGAAGCACGATGAAACTATGACAAGACCTTTCAAAGGCTAAGGCTAAGGACTATTTCCAGGCAGTAGGAAATTTGTCCATTGTATAAGGCACAGTTAAAAAAATATATTCCCAGATGTCTCCAGTCTCTTCAATTTAAAAATGGCTTTTGGGTTTCTGATCAGATGTGCCAATCTAGAAGTCCAAATGATGGAGCAGAGGAAAGCAGAGTTAGACTATAAAGTTGTTAATACATTGACTACATTTTTTATAGGACATTTTGAAGCATAGGATATTAAACACCTATTTTTTTCAGTTCAGGTTGTTTTGAGTCACCAAGCATCAAAACCCAGATGGAAAAGTGAGGTCCAAAGAGACTGACATATAAGCACACAGTTTAAAAATTCAGCAAAAGAAGTATCTTTGCACCTAAGATTTTTATTATAGTTATTCTGAGACTCTAGCTAGTTTGTATGATGTTGAAATAAAACTGAAGATAACAGAAGAGAGAGAGAGAGGAAATGGGAAAAATGGAATCAAGTTTCACAAGTGGCTTCTTGAGGGTTTTAAAACATTTGCAGAAAATATTCTTCTTTTTGTCTACTTATGACAGCAGCAAATTATAGGCTCATTTCTCTACCATTATTCAATGACTGTCAATGTTGACTCCCAACCTATGCCTTGCATTTATATATCTGATCATTTTAATTTATAATGAGGTCCACAGTGAAGGGGGTAGGATTTGGGAGAAAGCCTGCCTTGAGTTCATGAAGTCTGAGCCAATAGCTCATGACTGGGTACTGAACTACTAACCCCACAGTTGATACAGCTTTCCAAATGCTCAACTAAGTAATAGAGAGCTGCTTACCTCTGGTGAAATCAGGATCAATACTTATTATATACTTCATGAACTCTATTCATTTCTAAAACAGCCACTTATCTGCCCTTACCGTCATGTTCTGAATTAATTTGATATGTAATCCAATTCTTACATTTTATATTAGGTTACTTGTATGCTGAAAAGGAACAGACAAACTACAGATGATGTGGGAGTCACTGCTTATTATTGCTTTATCATTAATTCTCTCTTCTCCCTCTTCTAAGAGATTGAGTATAATACCTCCTAGACAATAATGTCTCATCAATTTCTCTCTTCTTCCCTCTTTATTATATTTGTGCTTTAACCTACAAGTAAAATGTTAAACATTTGTTATGTGCTGTCCTCCTAGTTCTTTGGGAAAAAAGTGAACTGATTTTAATAAACATAAATGAATCATGTTCCCCAGGTATTCTCTGGATAGTCTGGAATGAATGAAGCAAAATCTAGGATGCTAAAGTAATTACAAATGTATTAAAATTATTTTGAGGAAGTTTTATCTATTCTTTATTTTTTCATCATTAGAAAAGAGGTGGAAGTACAAAATACATAATCTAGGAAATAAAGTCCTATATAATTCCATCCTTAATTTTCTGATATTTATAATATTATATGTATATATTTAAATACTTATTGATTAATAATTAGTTATGCTGCTCTGTAACTGTCTTTTTTTCTTAACAATACAACTTGGACATGAAATTATTTACCTGGCTGTGTAGTGTTCCATGGTATCAGGAAATGTTTAACACATTTCCATTGATTGGCATTTGAACATTTTCTAAATTATTGGCTTTTTTAAACAATACTGCTGTAAACATTCTTACACACTGTTGTTTATGTCTATATATTTCAGTATTTCCCCTGGTGAAACTTATAGACTTAGAATGCTGGTTTATTACGGATGTGTGTTTTAAAGGCTATAGCAGTTAAGACTCCATCAACACCATATATGAGTGCCTATTTCCTCTACTCTGTACAGATGGTTGCAATATTAGCAATATTCAAAAACTTCCATGATTATGCAGTGCCTTTGTTGCTCTATTGCCTTACGCAGTGCCACATGGGGTGAAATAATTCTGTTAATAAAGCACATGGTATGTGTCTGACAAACAAGATCTCATACCTATTAAGTGGCTGAGTCTGCATGGTTTGGCCCGTAGCCACCTTTTCTTATTGCCACTTTTCATTCTCACTGACACTTCATGAACGTTTGTGTCTTCCTAAAGAGGTAACATTACTAAAACCAATAACATAGTTTGACCACTCTTCTATTGGTTATAACATGTTTTCACTACTAAACATGCTGCTAAAGCTCTAGCTGGTTTGGCTTGAAGGGTCCCATGTTCGATTCCTGTCAAGGGCATATTGGGGTTGCCCGCTGGATCCCCAGTAGGGGGCATGCAGGAGGCAGCCAATCGATTCTCTTTCATCATTGATGATTCTATCTCTCCCTCTCCCTCTCTGAGATCAGTAAAAATATATTTTAACTCCCCTTCTCTCTGAAATCAATAAAAATACGTTAAAAAAAATAAACAATGCTGCTAAAGTGTATTGAGGAGTTAAAAAGAAAAGTTAAAACACAAGCCCATTATGATGTAGATCATTGAACTAATTTAATTACAATCTTTATATAAGGAGAAAAAATACATGTGACAGCTGTGATAGATATAAAATCTTTGCTTAAAATGATCTGTTTCTTATGCCTCAATTTCTCTGTTTACACTGAATCTTTTTATTTGATTGCTTTTATAATTTTTTTAATTAAAAAAAGCTATTTTTACCCAAGTTAGCTACACTGATATGGTTTTAGTAGCTCCTTTCTGAAATCCTCAGGAAACTGTTTTTTCTTTTTTCTTTTTGGCTATTCAAAAATGAAAAAAAAAAGTACTTAATATCAGTATGAATAACACATGTGCTCACTGCAGCATAATGCTGGCGCAATCTGTGCTTGATACAGTTATAAATAAGTCTTTGAAAGCGTTTCTCTGTATTTTAAATAAAGGCTATAGAAAGCCACAAGAAGGATCTAGTCTTGTTAATATCACAAGCTGTTTCCCCACCTGCATGAGGAGCAGCTTTAGTACCGCAGCTGTTTGGGTTCATGTTGGCACATCGCTGTCTGCACAGGAACCCCACGGTTTACACAGAAAATGAATAGGCCACAGTTCCAGTGGGGGTCTTTAATAAAGCCTCCCTCTGATGCTACCACGTGCAAGCATCGGGCTTTGAAGGGGTGTGAGGTGTGAAGTTTTAGGAGGATTATGTAAAGCAACTCAATTTCTAAAGGTGGAAAAGAGAATTAGGAAAACCCGAGAGTGCCTTGCATTCCCCGTGCACGTTGATCAAATGCAGTTGCTGTTGCCATTAGAGCTCCAAGTCCAGCTTGCGATAACAAGTGAAGATCTTGGTATAATTATGCGATTCGCTCCATTCAGCCTCCTTGAACATTGACAAAACTCAGCGCAGATGTTTCATTTACCAAATATTAGCTGTGAAAATATTAATCTAACGGGAACAAGTATGTATCCAGTAGTACCAATGGAGATGAAACCCAAAGAGGAAGAAGTTTATACATTGAACTTGCCTGTGAATGATTGGGTGGCCATTGGACTTTCTGGAATAAATCACTCTTTTTTTTCTTTCTTTCTCTGTTTCTTTTTAATGTCAAATGAACTGCTAAAAGTACCAGCCAGGGCAGTTAATGAATCGTAGTCTATTAGGCCATGTGCATATTTCATAAATAAGTTATTTGTTGAATGTCAGGAATTCAGGTAAAACTGGGAACTATATCTGCCAATAACTCTTCTTTTAAGACACTTTGGAGAACCCAGAACCCCCTTTTGAGTTTATTCTGAGCCCTTGCAGGGACTACAGTATGATGAAGGTGAGAGGTTAGGTTAGTCACATGGAGATATCGCGTGAGCAATTGCAGAATAAATATACCAGGGCTTCATCAGCCACCCACTTTTGAATTTAAGTTAAAAGTATGTTTAAACATCGGATATGCCAGTATTCACTTGAGAAATTTTTATCACCAGCAGTTTATGAAAAAGAAAAAAGTTAAAAATCTGTATACTCAGTCTATCATTCATTTCCTCTGTAGATCAGGCATTGTGCTAAGGACTTCAGAATCAAAGGTGAATAATAAAATGGGACTTAGACCTAAAGATTCACATTTAAGGAGAAATAATGAACATGTAAATAGATAAGTATGCTAGCTGAGAGCTATGGAGACATCTTAGAAGGAAGGGTGATTAACTCCATCAGTAGGTAAAAGAGGGAAGATACCATCTCAAAGCTGGACTGAGAAGAACAATTAGAACTTTTGTAGATGGATTAAAAGACAGAATGAACCCTATGGGCAAAGTGTGATTATAGACTACATGAAGCTTAGAATTTTTAAAGCTCTAAAAAAAGTGGAAAAGGGTGGAGACACTCAAAAGATGAGTCTGCAAAATAGGCAAAAGTCAGGTCATAAAGGATATTTTGTTTTTCCTTAAGAATCTCAGAAAGAAGAGCTATTGATGTGAAATAAGTCAAAGGTTGACATGTTTATATTTGCGTTTTAGGCAAGTGCTTCTGACAAAGTGCTGTACAGGCTGGAGAGAGGCCTAAGGAAGGGTGATTATTAAGTTGAATTTTACTAAAGTGCAAAGTCAGAATATGGAGGAAATGGCAGAAAATGTGCAATAGGAGGGACAAGCAAGAAGACATTTAGGAGATGGTTTTGTCAGGGTTTATTAGAGTTGATGGGGTGAGAGAGAAATATGTAACTCTCACGTCAGTAAATCTTTTAAGTCTTTTTTCAGAAGACTCACAGAACATCACCCCTTCTTAAGTTATGACAGACAACAGTGACTTCTCTGTCCACTGCTCTGAATTTTTCTAACCCCTAAACATTCTCTTGATTTTATGCAACTGAATATAGACAATCTATAACCTTGTAGGGCAGGGCAACTGATGGCCACTTCCAATTGAGCTTGACAAATATTTTGTGGCTGTCATGGCTTGATGACAGTTTTAAGCCACAGACTAAAGATGCTTGTAGCTCCCACTGCCTTCCTTAAAGTTAAAACAGTCGCGGTATTGTGCCCCAATATTGTCAGGAATCACAAGTCCTTTCCCAGAAAGCTGCTCTAATTGGATTCGGTCGACCTTGACAGGCTTGTCACGGCAGTGTTCAGGGTGAAGGTGAAATCTTTGAGGATTTTGTTCCTGAAAACAAGAGCTGAACATGTCTAATGGAGGCATTTAAATACTACGTATCTTTATGTCATTTTTTCATATTACTTTTCCATCATTTGTGTTTTTTATAGATTATGTAATACTATCAACTATTATAGGTGTTAGTTGTCCAGAAAAAAAGAAAAGGTTGTGGAAGAGGATTTAACATCCCCAATATTATGTGATGTACTCACATTTTTATGAAGTTTATTGATTAACTAAATATAAAACTTGGAAAAAATTTCATCTGTATTAAAAGAAAATTTCAATTTTAAATTTGCAACAGGTGGGAGTTTCTACTACAGCTCTGCTGTTTATGAGGAATCAGGCATGAAGGAATCTTAATAACTTTGTAAGGTAAGTGCCTTCTTTAAGCTACTAAAACTTGGACAATATGCAAAGCCATCACTAAATATAATTCTTGTGTTTTTTCTTGATATTGGGAGTAAAGTTAATTCCTATTTCTCACTCAAATTTCCTTAATACATATTTTGGTTGTGACCTATTACTACTTTACGATATTCTGTACAATAGACACACACACGTGCACACACAGATATATACACATGCTATATATATATATATTTAGTATTTTCCTGCATTGTGAGGTAGAAATTATTACCACTTTTGAAAAAATACAAATACACTAAAATTTTCAATATCTTGATGTCTTTAATGGTAGAACCAGGATGTTCCAAAGCTAGAAATATTAAATCATATGAAGAATTTGGTTCTCACTTCCAGCTATGGGAGAGGCTGTTTTGAGTTGGCCTATTTTTCTAGGAAGCCTCGATGCGTTTTTACCGAGTAATGGAATACCGTTAGTCTCTGCCTTCATTTACCTAGAAGAAGAAACGTGGCAGGGAGAAACTCAGAAGTCAGCCTTAAGGAGTGACAGGCACCTGGCAAGGGAAACATAGCTTCCTAAAGAGAAAGTAAATGTTACAAGAGAGAACTCCGCTGGAAGGTGAGCCAATCAGCGTTGTTCCTACTAAATGAAGAGGTCAAAAGAAGGGCCTCTGAGTTCTCAGTTTCATATTAAAAAATTCTGCTACTCACCTTCCGTGAACCCGATTCTCTAACAAGCAGGTTGACATTAAGTCCTTGTTCTTCAGAAATTTTAATATTTGGAAAGTGTGCGGAGTGTGCCGCCTGGAAATGTAAAAAGCAGTTCTCAAGATCTGTCACTGGGCTCCACGTTGGCCGGGGCATTATTCCATCCTTTCTGATGACTGGTTTGCTGATCTCTCTGGGACGGGGATACCTGAAGACCGAGAAAGCTAGTGCAGGGCTTCAGAGTTATCTGCTCTGAAAGCGGTGGGCTTTCATCCATCGCTGGCATTTAATTGTTTACTTGTCCTTTCACGGAGAAAGTGGAAGAGAAGGGACTGGACTTCTATAAGATTTATGTGATTTTAGTCATTTTAGTCAAGTAAGGGCGTGTTTCTGACATTTTACCGCGTTTTGTCTACTGTCTGGAAAACTCTCACTCACGGATGAATTATGATAGCAGGGCGCTAACTGGGCTGGGCATGGGGCTGCATAAATGCTGCTCTTTTGAAAGAGACCAGATTTGTGAGAAAGTATTAAAATTATGCACCAATAGCAAAACTTTTGATGCTCTACATCGAACTTCCCAAGGAATCTCTCTTCACTGATCTTCACTCTGACTCCACGATGGGCAGATGCTGGGGAGGGAGGGACCAAGGAGAACTTTTCTAAGTCCCTTCAAGTGAAAGTTTCTCAGATCTTTTCTTGTAGTTTCTGATTAATGACGCCCTTGGTTTTGATGTATAGTAGCCTATTATTCACTATATGAGAGAAAAGAAATCCCTTTTTTTCTTCCATTTAATTTTCAAAATTAGGGTTAGCGGTGATGGAATTTAAAATCAAAGTATCCTGTCAGAGTGACAGATAAATCTCAAGAGGTTCTAATGAGATCTTCCAGGGCGGGGTGCTGAATCTCTCCCTTCCCAGACTCCTTCACTCAGGTTTTCACTGGGAGTGACAATGTGAGTGACTAAACGCATCTGCGTTTGGAAATATGTTGGTATTTTTGTCATTTTGCTTCTCATTGAGAAATTCTGGGCTGGCTTTCTTGCTTGTTCTAGGTCAGTGGTCGGCAAACCCGCGGCCCCTTGGGTGTGGCTCTTCCACAAAATGCCACGTGCAGGAGCGCAGGGACAGTGCGATTGAAACTTCGTGGCCACACTCAAGGGGCCAAAGAGCCGCATGTGGCTCGCGAGCCGCAGTTTGCCGACCACTGTTCTAGGTTAAAGGGGGAAAATGTATACACAGATGTCAAGTGGGTGGTGCATCTGTTGATATGGAAAATTGTAGGTAATAAACATCTACCTGACTTGGGTGAAGTAAACTCACCAAATCCTTCCCTTGCCTTTACATGTTGCTATTCTTTTTTTTTGTAATTCTTTTTATTGTTTAAAGTATTACAAAGAGTAGTACATATGTTTCCTTTTCCCCCCATTGACCTCCCCCTCCCCCCCGGCCTTCTCCATCCCCCTGCACATGCCCTCATTCCCCCAATGTCTGTGTTCATCGGTTATGCTTATATGCTTCCATACAAGTCCTTTGGTTGATCTCTTACCTGCCCCCCCATCCTCCCTTGCCTTCTTGCTGAAGTTTGACAGTCTGTTTGATGCTTTGACTCATGTCGCTATTCTTAAAGTATTTTCTTTCTACTCTAGAGATTGTATATATCCATATATGACAGTTTTCTCACTGTATGACTCTTCATTTTATTTCTTTTTTCACATTACCTAAACAACATTTGAAACCTCAGTGTTTTTGCAATATTAGGTAGACCTCTAGAGTTCTGTATTTAGTTAACAATTATTTTGTGTATGTAATCATGATCGCAGAGATTCTCTATTTCTGAAAGCCAGAACAAAACTGTTCTTTGTTGCTCTTTAAAAAATGCAACAAATAACAATTCTTAAATGAAATACAGTAATCGGTGATTTTGCTTCCCATGGTCTCAATTTCCCATGATCCAAAAATATTAAATAAAAAATTCCAGAAATAAACAATTCCTAAATGTTAAAATGTGCGCTATTATGAGTAGCCTGACATGATCTGACATCTTCCTGTTCTGCCTCAAATGGGACTGAATCATCTGTTGTCCAAGGTATATTTATGCTGAATATGCTCGCTGCCCACTAGTCACCTAGTAGCAGTCTTGGTTATCGGATGGACTGTCACACTATCTCAGTGCTTGTGTCTGAGTAGCCCTTATTTTACTTAATAATGGTCCCAAAGCCACTCATATAAATTTTATTACAGTAGATTATTGCAAGTGTTCCATTTTATTACTAGTTATTATTGTTAATCTCTTACTGTACCTGACTTATAAATTCCAATTTATCATAGGTATATATGTATCAGAAAATATCTCAGAATATGTAGGGCTTAGTGTTATCTGTGGTTTTAGGCATCCACTGGGGCCTTGGGAGGCATCCCCACAGATAAAGAGGGCCTACTGTAATGGATATACACTTTATTCCTCTGCAAAAGAATATATCTAAGAAAAGAAATCAGTATATCTAATGACACTAGGTAAATAACTGAACTGTTGATCGTTAGTTTAAAATGTCCTGTGGAAACAAAGGGAGTACAGAAAGAAAAGATTTGTCATTAAGGTACCCTCTCTTAAGAGAGTGTCTTGGAGTAGGAAGAGCATTGTAGTAGGAGCTTGACTCTAGATGAGCCTGTTTCCTAACTCTGAACAGCGAGTTGTGAAATGTCTGTAAGCCTTAGTTTCCATATGTATAGCCTAGAGACTCATCAAAAACTAGAGCTGTATTGCTTCTTCATTATATTTCTGTCTTTGTGTGTTGTAACAGCCCCTAAAACAGAGAATAGTAACTAGCAAGTGCCCTCTGAGAATCTTGCTTTGGTTACTCAATTATAACCCCGAAATGAGGAATAGTGAGGCTATCGAGTAATAATTCAAAGAGCAGATGAAACTCAGAAGAAATGTGGCAAGTCACCTGTGTGCAGGCCCCGAAGAGCCACGGATACTGTACATTAGTTAAGAGTCTTAATAAAAGAACAGAAGGAAGGGAAAGTAACACTAAATGAAGAATGAATTACTTAAGATTAAGTAGTTTCTATTACAGAAGTAGGCTACACGTAGAGCTAATGGCAGGCATATTCTACAGACAGATGGAATGCTCTCATCTCCCAATAGTATTGATATGAAGTCTCTGGTAAGATTCATTTTTCCTGAAACATTTGCATATAAATATAAACATCATTACTAGGGGCTAATTGCCCTGTAGGAACTAAAATGTGGGGATTAGCATCTTTAGTCATTTTTTAGAATTATTTTTTAAAGTATCTCTAACACGCATCATATTTGGTACTGCATGGCTGCAGCAGATAATTACCACCATTAAGAATCTCCAACGCAACATCAGAACCATTTGGAATGGCTTCCAGGGCAACCCAGCACAGTGAGTAGCCACCAAAATGAGTAAAGGAGGTTTATATTCATGCATATTCATAAGGTACTTCACGTTCATAGGAGAAGGCTTTCGAAAACTTGTCCAAAGAACAGCCCCAATACAAGACCGGCATCAAAGATAAGATCTTGCTCCCACACACATCCAAATAAATATCTCTTGCAGGAGACAGTGACTAACACTGAAGGAATTATTTATTTGAACTGCCCAGAGGAAGTGGCAACTTCTACCAAGTTGGAAACCAGGAGCCTTTGCCTTTATCATCCATGGTATTGACCAGAAAGGTCAGGAGTAGAAGTTATCAAATAATGGGTCATAGGCAACGATTCTGGACAAATGGGCATGGAGATTGGTGTGATTGGCGCCCCTTGCTTGCTCAGAATATGAGGAAGCGTTTGAAGGCATGTTTTAAGAACAGAAAAAAAATAAAGTGTTGGAAAGAATATAATCACGGCTTTGGCACTGTCCCTGAAACTGCCCATTTTGTGGGCGGGTCTGTGTATTTCAGCATACAGGTGCCGCTCTGCTCAGCTGTTGTGCTCAGAGGCGGTCTTGCTGACATTATCTTTTCAAAACCATTTCCATGATATTCAGCAAATGTTTGTTCTGGTGGAGCCAATCTGTTAAATTATAGATTAGAAACAGTACAAAGGAACCTTTACAAATGTTTCGGTTTCAGTTTTGCACAAAGCAAACAGCATTATATTTAAATGAAGCCCTCCTTGTTAGAATAAAAGGTCTACATAGCAGGATCCTGTGCTCCATTCTCTCATTCTCTCCTCCTCCCAGGATGGGCACCGATGTCTGAGGTTTTGAAAAACACCATAGTGTCGGGGATGGCATCTCATCAGTTCCTTTCAAATGCCCACCTTTGTGATTCACTTCTGCTCTCCTGTGATTGTCTTATCTTTCCTAGCTTCCTTCCCTTAGTTTCCTTTCCATCCCACACCTCCCTCTGCCCCCCTTGATTCTTTCTTGCTCCTAGGAATGGGCTAAATATGAAATGACTTTTTTCTCAGAAATGTGGCCCTGTATTATTTTATGGGCTTTTAGATCTCTTTAACTCTCCCTTAAGACCATCGTTAAATTAGAAAATATTGGAGAGTGGCACATTTGTCGTTTTTAAAACATTCTGAGCATGAATTCCAGGGTACTACTAGACTTGCCACAGGCTTCAGGTGACCTGTTTATGTGCATACTTTAGATTCATGAGTCAAATATGAAAATGTTTTATAAGCTGGAGAACAGTGAAGTTCAATTTAGTAATTCTGTGACTGCTGAAGATTTGTGTTTAGGGCTGTATGTTATATTATAAGGACTTAATAATTATTATTTAAAAATTTGTCAAAGTTTTCTTAATTACTTATACTCCCTAGTGGTAATAGTTGAATAAGTAGGTGACTTAAGAGAGGAAAGAATTACAAACATGATAAAATTATCTAAAAGGCCAATTCTCTTCCAAATCAGCCACTAAAAAAAAAATAATTAATATGGCATAGAGGAGAAGTATAATTTAGGTAGCTCTAAACATGCTTTAAATGTATTTTTAAGATCTTGAAACTTATAAGTATTGGAACATATGTAAATACATGATACACTCAACAGTAGTACCCACAAGAATAGTCAGACAAATACATGAGAATGAACAGAGAACACAAAGATATATATGTGGGCAGGTATGTATGAATTCAATATGTGTAGAAATAAGAAAATATCACAAACCATTTGCAAAAGAATCATTATTTAATAAATGGTCTTGAAAATATTGGCTGTGTTTAGAAGGGGACAATAATTTTGTTCCTCAATTTACATCATATGCCAAAATAAATTCAAGGGGGAGACATAGAACCTAAAATCAGAGCTTGATGGAAAGTCAAGTTAGGGTAAATGTGAAGCTAGACTCTTCTAATAATGAAATGACAATTTAGATAATTACTTTTTGTGATCCACAGACTTCTAAGCATGAACAAACTTTTAAAGTATGAAAACACCAGAGACAGTCACCAAGGGAAAGATCAATGTACTTGAATTACATTGTACAAACGTTTACACATCAAAAGTCATTATTAGCAAAATTAAGCGATACATAACAAAGTAGAGGAATCATTTCCAAAATGCAGAAGTTAAAGAATTTTAAAAACATTAAAATCTTTTTAAATGGTCAACAGTGTTAAAGCAATTTCAAAGTATAAGAACCACAAAAGAATAATAAGCATATGAAAATAGTTCAACTTCAGTCATAACAGAAGGGACTGAGACTTTAAACAAACATGAAGGGGCTCTTTTTTGTTTTTGTTTTTCTTGCTTTCCCACACAACAGAATTTTAAAAATGTGAAAACCTTCCCTATGGGTTTGGTGAAACATAGGCAGGCTCATAGACAATTGATGCACATGTAAATTAGTGTCAACTTTCCCAAGAGCAATTTCACTACCACGGAACAAGATGTTAACAATCACATAGAAAACATACTACTAGTTTTACTCTATAAGAATATTTCCTATATATGGTTAGAAAGTCAGAAAGTTACTTGGAAGCAAAGATTGTCAATGCAAAGAAAAAATTCAATTATTTTTACTATAAGCATTTTTCAATGTTTCTATATTATTCATCCAAGAGGCACACACAATATGAAATGTTTTCTCTATCATGTCTACCAACTGGAAGTTGCTGGTCCCTGATCTTGATTTATAATCGGCCTTCAGATTCTCAAGGTCTGTGTAGGTGTCATAGAGATTTCTTGAGAAAAATGCCCTCATGTGCCACGTCATTTCATACAGAGGGAGATGAGGGAAAAGTCAGCTTTCATGCGGGGAAGAGCATGGTAGAGAAGGAAGGGGAGCTCTAGCCAAAGCTCTCCTTGAACAACTCTGACCTTAGCAATCAATATGAGAAAGATCTTAGTCACTGAGGTCTGTACAGGTTAGTCCAGCTGGTAGCATTTACAGGTATTTACGGCCTTTCAGTGTCATGGTAAAGTACTGGGACACAAACTGAAAATGATAAAATGATGAATCAAACATGGGCTGTGATGTAAAGAAGCTTAGATGGGAGATGTGTGTGTGTGTGTGTGTGTGTGTGTGTGTGTGTGTGTGTGTTCACGTGCACTTGTGCATGAGTATTTGTATTCGGCTGACCCTTGAATAACACAGGGTTATGGGCACTGGTACCCTTCAGAGATTTCTTGAGAAAAATGCCCTCATGGGCCACGCCATTTCATACAGAGGGAGATGAAGGAAAAGTCAGCTTTCATGCAGGGAAGAGCATGGTAGAGAAGGCAGGGGAGCTCTAGCGAAAGCTCTCCTTGAACAACTCTGACCTTAGCAATCAATATGAGAAAGATACTTAGTGACTGAGGTCTGTACAGGTTAGTTCAGCTGGTAGCATTTATAGGTATTTACGGCCTTTCAGTATCATGGTAAAGTATTGGAATACAAACTGAAAATGATAAAATGATGAATCAAACATGGGCTGTGATGTAAAGAAGCTTAGATGGGAGATGTGTGTGTGTGTGTGTGTGTGTGTGAGTGTGTGTGTGTTGTGTGTGTGTGTGTGTGTGTGTGTGTGTGTGTGTGTTCACGTGCACTTGTGCATGAGTATTTGTATTCGGCTGACCCTTGAATAACACAGGGTTATGGGCACTGGTACCCTTTGGAGTGAACAGTTGCATATAACTTTTGATTTCCCAGAAGGGGAACTACTAATGCCCTACTTTATGAAGCCTTACCAATAACATAAACACTCATTTAACACATATTTTGAATGTTAAATGTATCCTATTGCTGTATTCCTAGAATAAAATACTAGTGAGCTAGAGAAAAGAAAGTATTACTAAGAAAATCTTAAGGAAAAGAAAATATATTTACAGTGTTTATTGAAAAAACCCCGTAGTCCTAGCTGGTTTGGCTGATTGGATAGAGCTTCAGCCTGTGGACTAAAGGGTCGGGAAGCTTAGATGGGAGATTGTGTGTGTGTGTATGTGTGTTCACGTGCACTGTGCATGAGTATTTGTATTCAGCTGACCCTTGAATAACAGGGTTATGGGCACTGACACCCTGTGTAGTGAACAATTGCATATAACTTTTGATTTCCCAGAAGGGGAACTACTAATGCCCTACTTTATGAAGCCTTACCAATAACATAAACACTCATTTAACACATATTTTGTATGTTAAATGTATCCTATGCTGTATTCCGAGAATAAAATACTAGTAAGCTAGAGAAAAGAAAGTATTATTAAGAAAATCTTAAGGAAAAGGAAATATATTTACAGTATTTATTGAAAAAATACATGTAGTCCTAGCTGGTTTGGCTCAGTGGATAGAGCTTCAACCTGTGGACTAAAGAGTCCCGGGTTCAATTTCCGTTAAGGGTACATGCCCGGGATTGCAGGCTTGATCCCCAAGTGAGAGACATGTTTATTTAGTCCATTATTACTTTAAATACCTAACATGCACTGGCTACTCAGTACAAATTTTTTGAATGAATGAATGCATACTTCTTTTGGGGACTTAGTTGTTTTTAATTTATACCAGGATTTGGGCATAAAGACAGAGAAAAAAGAGAGTGAAAAATAAGATCAGCCCTGGCCAGTGTGGCTCAGTTGGTTGAGTGTTGTCCTGTGCACTGAAAGGTGGCCAGTTCAATTCCCAGTCAGGTCACTTGCCCGGGTTATGGGCTGGATCTCCAGTAGGGGACATGCAGGAGGCAAAGCTGATTGATATTTCCTGTTTATGTTTCTCTCTCTGAATGATCTGAACTTGCGTGATGACTTGTTTATTATCTGTCTCCACACCAACCACCTGGTCATTTCCGGGAAAGCAAAAAGCACAAGGTGAGAGACATGTTTATTTAGTCCATTATTGCTTTAAATACCTAACATGCACTGGCTACTCAGTAAAAAATTTTTGAATGAATGAATGCGTACTTCTTTTTGGGACTTAGTTGTTTTTAACTTATACCAGGATTTGGTCATAAAGACAGAGAAAAAGGGAAGTAAAAAATAAGATCAGTGTGGCTTATTGTGGTTGAGTGTTGTCCTGTGCACTGAAAGGTGGCCAGTTCAATTCCCAGTCAGGTCACTTGCCCGGGTTATGGGCTGGATCTCCAGTAGGGGACATGCAGGAGGCAAAGCTGATTGATATTTCGTTCTCTCTCTCTCTCTCTCTCTCTCTCCCTAAAATTGATAAAAACATAGTTATAAAAATCACATTAACAATAACATCAAAATAGAAGTGAGGATTAACATGAGCAGAAACAGAGAGATGGGATTTGTAATTAAAGTTTTTGAAGGAAATGAGGCAGGTAATATAACAAAATAAGTTGTATAGGAAGTCCGCTGCCAAAGTTCATAGATGTAGTTTCATGTTGGGATTTCTGGGCCTTACGGTATGAATAACTTTAAATTTTCCGAATAATTTCCAATTATTTTTCAAAGTGATGGTAACAATTTTCATCTGCTCTATGTGTTTGAATTCATGTTGACCCATACTTAATACTGTATTTATTAGTTTTTGTCAGAAAGGTCGGCAAGATATTGGCAGTGCAAACCTAAAATCTTACAATATGAAATGACAATTTAAATGATTATGTTTTGTGATGGCTAGACTTCCAAGCATAAGCTAACTTTTAAAGCATGAAAGCTACAGGGTCATTGTTTCCATCTTAATTTGCTTACCCTTTATTACTGTTGGAGAATACATTTTCACCATTTATTTTTTTTCTCTTCTCTGAAATATTTGCTCATAATTTACCTTTTAAAAAAATACTGACTTGCTGAGTGTTTTTCTTACTGGTTTTGAAATGTCTTTCTTTAAGTAGTGATGGTGTTTCAGTTACACTTTTGCAAATGTATTCCAACATCTGTGGCTTTATTTATTTTCCTTTAAGAGACCTTTTGAGAGATATATGGTTTTGTTCCTGTAGGTACTTTTATTATACTACTGTTGTTTTAACATGGTTGGTTTATATATTTTTTATGGTGTTTTGTGGGACTTTTTTGAGAACTTCCTTCTCTGAGGTCAGAAAGATGTTCTCGTACATTTTATTTGCAAAGTTTTACAGTTTTGACTTTTAACATTTAGAATTTTTATTTATCTAGGGTTGAATTGTCTGTATAGTAAGAAGCTTGGATCTATATTTTTTTCAATATGAGTAAACAAGAGTTCCCATACTACTTATGGATTCTCCTTTCCTCTGTGTTATACAACACCATCTGGAATGTAAAGCAAATTCAGAATATCAAAGAGTCAGTTCCTAAGACTTCTCTGTGCTTCCATTATAGCAGAATGATCACACTCTCAACAGCCATCCTATATAATAAAAGCCTAATATGCTAAGTGTCTGGTTGTCTGGTCGGCCATTCAAACAATCAAAGTGTAATATGCTCTTGATATGCTAAAGCTGCTCAACTGCTCACTATGAACCATTCAAACAATCAAAGTGTACTATGCTAATGATATGCTAAAACTGCTCAACCGCTTACTATGCGGGTCACTGACCACCAGGGGGAAGACGCCCTGACCAGTGGGTCACTGACCACCAGGGGGAAGACCCTGACCAGTTGGTTAGCTTGCTGCTGGGATCCAGCTGATCGGGATTGATTAGCTTGCTGCAGGGATCCAGCTGATCGGGACTGAGCGAGAAGGGCAGGACATGCTCTGGAATCCTCTTGCGGTCCCTCTCTGGCTGGCCAACCACCTACATCCCTCCCCAGCCCTGATCATGCTCAGGTGGGGTCCCTCTGCCTGGCCTGCACCCTCTTGTAATCTGGGTAGAAGGTCCCTCCCCCCCAGTGCAAGAATTTTGTGCACTGGGCCTCTAGTAGTTTTACTAGTATAATTGCCTTGATTTTAGATTTGGCTAGCATCCTCCCATTTTATTTCTTTTACTCGTGGTAGTTTTACTCGTATAATTGCCTTGATTTTAGATATGGCTAGCATCCTCCCATTTTATTTCTTTTACTCAGAAGTGCCTTACAGACTTTTGATCCATCGCACGTCTGAATTTGACTTAATTCATTGGCTTAAAACAACACTCATTTATTACCTCATAGTTCTGTAAGTCACAAGTCTAGCACGCTATGACTGGGTTCTCTGATTAAGGCTGAAATTAAGGAACCAGCCAAACTGAGCTCTCTAGCCTCTGGGGGGAAATCTGCTTCCATGTGCACACTTGTTCGTAGAATTCATTTCCATGTATTTATATGACGGAGGTTCTTGTTTCTTGGTGGTTGTGGTGTGGTGGTTGCTTTTAGCTCATAGGGGCTGCTCTCAGGCACTTCCCATGCGAACCTCTCCCATTGCAAATCAGCCATGTGTCAGGTCACCTTCTGCCTTAAATCTCTGCTTTTTTTTTATTGACTCAAAGTCCACTGATTAGTAATCTTAATACATCTACACAAGATTTTTTTTGCCATGTAACACAATCACAGGCATGGTTAATATGCTCTTGATATGCTAAAGCTGCTCAACTGCTCACTATGAGGGTCACTGACCACCAGGGGGAAGACCCTGACCAGTTGGTTAGCTTGCTGCTGGGATCCAGCTGATCGGGACTGAGCGAGAAGGGCAGGACATGCTCTGGAACCCTCTTGCGGTCCCTCTCTGGCTGGCCAGCCTCTCGCATCCCTCCCCAGCCACGATCATGCACAGGTGGGGTCCCTCTGCCTGGCCTGTGTCCTCTCATAATCCAGGCAGAAGGCCCTCTCCCCCCCAGTGCAAGAATTTTGTGCACTGGGCCTCTAGTAGTTTTACTAGTATAATTGCCTTGATTTTAGATTTGGCTAGCATCCTCCCATTTTATTTCTTTTACTCAGAAGTGTCTTAAAGACTTTTGATCCATTGCACGTCTGAATTTGATTTAACTCATTGGCTTACAACAACACTCATTTATTACCTCATATTTCTGTAGGTCACAAGTCTAGCACGTTATGACTGGGTTCTCTGATTAAGGCTGAAATTAAGGAACCAGCCAAACTGAGCTCTCTAGCCTCTGGGGGGAAATCTGCTTCCATGTGCACACTTGTTCGTAGAATTCATTTCCATGTATTTATATGACGGAGGTTCTTGTTTCTTGGTGGTTGTGGTGTGGTGGTTTCTTTTAGCTCTCAGGCACTTCCCATGCGAACCTCTCCCATTGCAAATCAGCCATGTGTCAGTTCACCTTCTGCCTTAAATCTCTGCTTTTTTTTTTTATTGACTCAAAGTCCACTGATTAGTAATCTTAATACATCTACACAAGATTTTTTTTGCCATGTAACACAATCACAGGCATGGTATTTCATCATATTTAGGGTCCCAGAAATTAGAGCAGGAAAGGTTGGGGAGACATCTTAAAATTCTACCTGCTATACCTTACATGTACATTTTAGAAACAGATTCTCAAGTCCTTTAAAAAAGTCTTGTGATATTTTTTAAAAATATATATTTTATTGATTTTTTACAGAGAGGAAGGGAGAGGGATAGAGAGTTAGAAACACCGATGAGAGAGAAACATTGATCAGCTGCCTCCTGCACACCCCCAAGTGGGGATGTGCCCGCAACCAAGGTACATGCCCTTGACCAGAATCAAACCTGGAACCCTTCAGTCCACAGGCTGATGCTCTATCCACTGAGCCAAACTGGTTAGGGCCTTCGTGATATTTTTAATCAAATTTTATAAAATCTATAAAATGATTATGGAAAATTGACATCTATAGTAGTATGTCTAGTATAATTCATGAGCATGGGTGTGGCTTTCCATTTTATTTTGTAGCTATTTAATATTTTAGATATATAATAAATATTGTTACTTCTGTGATCAAGAGCATTGCAGTTGATTCTTGTATATTTTTTGTGTAGGGTATTTTGTTAATCTTTAATCATATTAATTCATATTTCATTTGGGATTTTCTGTCCCTATATTTGTATTGTCAATGGGATAATGAATCTGTTGTTTCTTTTGTTTATATCCCATAACATGTTTTTTTGTCGTTTCATAGACTATTGAGTTCAGTGCATGTTTAATGGGATTAGTGAGTTGTGTTTTGTCCCTGACTCAAAAAGAAATATTTTGAAAATTTCGCCATTTGGAAGATGTTTGCTGTAGATATTTCATAGGTATCCTGTTCTGAAACTGGGTTTTTACATCAATTGGGTGTTCTAAAATTCCTTCCAATTCTGACACTAACTACCCAGAGTTATCTTCTGATCCCAAAGTTAAAGGAAAAGGAGATTCAGTTCAGATGCTTGCTACTGTTACCAGTGCTAATATTGGTTGTCTCTTTTCAATTCACAAACTCAATAATGATGATAGGGCAAAACACTTTGAAGCATCTCACATGTCTCTCTCTCTTTTTTCCCTCCAGGATAATTCCTTTTTCTGTGGTTAAAAAATGTAGGGCATCACAAGTATTACCAGTACATTAATCACATATAAAACATTACTGAACAGTACATTGTATTTACATTTTAAATTTATTTTTCAATTATAGTTAACCTATTATATTATTTCAGGTGTACCACATAGTGATTAGATATTTATGCAACTTCCAAAGTGATCAACCCGATAAGTCTAGTACCCATCTGACACCATACATACATAGTTATTATAATATTATTTACTATATTCCCTATGCTGTATATTACAGTGCCATAACTATGTTTATAATTGGCAATTTATACTTTTTAATCCCTTTCACCTTTTTTACCCTTCCTCCCAACCCCTTTCCATCTGGCAATTGCTAATTTGCTCTCTGGATCTATGAGTTTGTTTCTACTTGTTTATTTATTACTTTAGATTCCACATATGAGTAAAACATATGGTATTTGTCTTTCTTTGTCTTATTTCATTTAGCATAATATCCTGTGGGTTCATCTATGTTGTCACAAGTGGTAAGATTTCATTCTTTTTTATGAATGAATAAGCTTCCATTGTATATATCTACCCCAACATACTTATCTATTCATGTATCAATGGTCGCTTAGGTTGCTTCCACACCTCGGCTATTGAAAATAATGCAGCAGTAAATGCAGTGGTTCATATGTCTGTTTGAATTGGTGTTTTGGATTTCTTTAGATAAATACCCAGAAATGGAATTTTTGGGTCTTACATTATTTTTATTTTATTTATTTTTTATTAAATTTACTGGGATGATATTGACCAACATGAACATATAGGTTTCAGTTGAGGGTTTCTATGTTATAGATCTGTATATCGCATCATGTGCCCACCACCCAAATCAAATCTTCTCCTGTCACCTAATATTGGGACCCTTTCCCCTCCCAGCCCCTTCCCTCTGGCAACCACCACACTGCTGTTTGTGTTCATAAGTCTCAATTTTATATCCCACATATGAGTAAAAACATGATTCTTAGCTTTTTCTGACTGACTTATTTCAGTTAGGATAATATTCTAAAGGTCCATCCATGTTGTTGCAAATGGCGTGATTTCATCCTCTCTTATGGCTGAGTAGTAGTCCATTGTGTATATGTAGCACATCTTCGTAACCCATTCTCTGTCGCAGGGCACTTTGGTTGTTCCATATCTTGGCCACCGTGAGTATTGCTGCAATGAACAGAGGGGTGCATATATCTTTGCAAATACATGATTTCAAGGTTTTCTGGCATATACACAGGAGAGGGATTGATGGGTCATATGGTAGCTCTATTCTCAATTTTTTGAGGAATTGCTAGACTGCTTTCCATAGAGGGTACCAGTCTACATTCCACCAGGAGTGAATGAGGGTTCCCTTTTTTCCACAACCTCTCCAACACTTCTTATTGGTCGTCTTACTGATAATGGCCACTCTAACAGGGTGAGGTGGTATCTCATTATAGTTTTGATTTGTATTTACCTAATTGCCAGTGAGGATGATTTTTTTTTTTATTTCTCTATTGGCTGTTCATATGACTTTAGTTTTATTTTTAATTTTTTTAGGAAACTTCATATTATTTTCCACAGTAGCTGGACAAATTTACAGTCTCACCAACAGTGTATGAGGGTCCCCTTTTCTTCATAATCTCACCAACACTTGTGTGTTGATTTCTTGATGATAGCCTTTCTGATAGGTGGCAGGTGATAGGTCATTGTGGTTTCAATTTACGTTGCAAATGGCGTGATTTCATCCTCTCTTATGGCTGAGTAGTAGTCCATTGTGTATATGTAGCACATCTTCGTAACCCATTCTCTGTCGCAGGGCACTTTGGTTGTTCCATATCTTGGCCACCGTGAGTATTGCTGCAATGAACAGAGGGGTGCATATATCTTTGCAAATACATGATTTCAAGGTTTTCTGGCATATACACAGGAGAGGGATTGATGGGTCATATGGTAGCTCTATTCTCAATTTTTTGAGGAATTGCTAGACTGCTTTCCATAGAGGGTACCAGTCTACATTCCACCAGGAGTGAATGAGGGTTCCCTTTTTTCCACAACCTCTCCAACACTTCTTATTGGTCGTCTTACTGATAATGGCCACTCTAACAGGGTGAGGTGGTATCTCATTATAGTTTTGATTTGTATTTACCTAATTGCCAGTGAGGATGATTTTTTTTTTCATTTCTCTATTGGATGTTCATATGACTTTAGTTTTATTTTTAATTTTTTTAGGAAACTTCATATTATTTTCCACAGTAGCTGGACAAATTTACAGTCTCACCAACAGTGTATGAGGGTCCCCTTTTCTTCATAATCTCACCAACACTTGTGTGTTGATTTCTTGATGATAGCCTTTCTGATAGGTGGCAGGTGATAGGTCATTGTGGTTTCAATTTCCATTAACCTGGTGATTAGTGACACTGAGCATCTTGTACATTACACTTATATTCTTCAACAAAATTCTACATTTTCAATAGGAATAAACAACAAGGAGCATGACTCTCCTTATTCTATGAGACTTAACAATATTTTGACTGAAACCCGAGGAATAGGATGGTGACTTTATAGATTTATGGCATATAAATGAAAAGGAAAAATGAAGTGAAATATTTAAAAGAATGGGGTTGGGGTTGACTCTGTGCATGGTTTAGGTAGAGAAATACATAAAATAAATAGATAAAATGCACAACTACAAAATTATTTTAGACAATGTGTGAATTGTTTTAGTCAGCTATTCTAAAATTTCCATATGTCAATTTTACTATATGTTAGACAGATAACTGAAACTTTTGGCACCATTTATCAAAGAATATAGTATGTATTGAAATACTTCTTCAGATGTTGACTGTAAGAACTATATGAGTTTCCAGTCTTATTTGGAGACTTTTTTTGTAATGAATAATTTGAATGCATAGTAATATTACACTAGCTACTGAAATAAAACAAAATTCCCCAGTGTACATGTTGTGGTTCATTCCCATAGGATGGTGAATATGCATGGGCTTACATTTACAAAATAAATTATATGCTTAAAATATAATAGTCCTTGGTTTTATGAAATTGTTGTATTCTCACAGGAATTCAGCCGATTTCATATTGACTTTGGAATAATGCAAAACAAGTATTCATTCTCGAGTCATCATACTGCTCCAGGAATATATATTTTTTATTTGCAATCTTTTATCTTCTCAAAAGCCTAATAGTAGGATGTGAGAGATCTAAGGTGAAGAGACACAAAGACAGATAAAAGAAAGCAAGGCATTGAACACAAAGGTTAATTAATTTGGTCAAAATGTATAACTTTTGCCTGGCCAGTGTGGCTCAATGGTTGAACTTCGACCTATGAACCAGGAGGTCACAGTTTGATTCCTGATCAGGGCACATGCCCCAGTTATAGACTTGATTCCCAGTGAGGGTGTGCAGGAGGCATCTGATCAATGATTCTCTCTCATCATTAATGTTTCTATCTCTCTATTCCTCTCCCTTCCTCTTTGAAATAAATAAAAATATTTTTAAAAATTCATAACTTTCAAAAGCATTAAGCAAACATCAAAACCTTGTGCCCAGCTGGTGTTGCTCAGTGGTTGAGAGTTCATCCATGAACCAAGAGGTCACTGGTTTATTTCCTGGTCAAGGCACATGCCCGGGTGTTGAACTTGATCCCTAGTAAGGGGCATGCAGGAGGCAGCCAATCAATATTTCTGTCTTTCTATCCTTCTCACTTTCTCTTTCTCAAAAATAATCAATAAAAAGCATTAAAAATAATACTAAAAAAGAACTTGATACAATCCTAGTGTTCTCTACATCATAGCTACCTCACAAAAGTAAAATATTAATTAGCTGTGGCCAGTGTTTGCTCAGTGGTTAGAGAACCAACCTGACTTGTGAGTCAAGGCCAGGTTTGATCCCTGGCCCTGGTCGGGGCATGCGCAGGAGGCAACCAATCAATATGTCTCTCTCACATCTATGTTTCTCTCTCTCTCTCTCTTCCTCTTCCTCCCTCCCCTTCCACTCACCCTAAAAATCAATGGAAAAAATATCCTTGAGTGAGGATTAAAAAACCAACAAAAACCTCAACTAGGTTTTAAATATATTTAAGAAAATTAAACTTTTAAAAGATCAATATTTTATTTGGAGAAGTTCATAATGAGATTTTAAAATATTTTATGATTTAGTTATGTGTGCTGTTAATTTTTATGTACCATCTTCATTAAGGTGGGCATTTATAGTAGGTATTCTGGTAGAAATGAATTTAATTAGTAAGTCCATCTACCCACTTATCCCTTATAACCAAGGGCGTGCTTTTGCAAGGTTGCCACAAAACTAACTGTTCCATGTGGACATTAAATATATGACATTTGTAACCATGGACTTGTCAGCCTGACATATTGAGATAATCTAAATGAATATTTTCTCTATTCTGAGGAGAAAGCAAGAATCAGAAAGATGAAATGGTTTGCCAGAAGGTGTGTAACATTAGTAGTTAAGAGTACCCACTAGAGATTTGTGATTCTGTTTTAAACCCGAGCTCTACACTTCTCACAGCGTAATCTCGGGCACGTTGACTAACCTTTTAAAGTCTATTTATTTCATTTGTAACATGGAGCTGATAATAGTATTTAGTAGCTAATTTTAAACCAAAGATTACAGTGGAATTTAAGAGAGAGAGAGAGAGAGAGAGAGAGACATTGATTTGTTGTTACAGTTACTTATGCATTCATTGGTTGATTATTGTATGTGCCCTGACCAGGGATTGAACCTACAACATTGGCATATTGCGATGATGCAGGACAGTGTAATATTTCCAACCTCATAAAGGAAATGGTCAGGATTTCCCATGACAATGCACAATGATTGGACACATTGCCAAATTCTCTAACCTAGCATGACATTTGGATAGAGTACTAAAGCATCACAATTAAGCACTCAAACTCTATTCCACACTGCTGAGGCCTGAGTTTCTGTTCAACGGTGTGGTTTTGATGGGTCTTTGAACTTCTCTGTGACAAAAAAAGCTCACCTGTACAATAAAAGCAATCAGCAAGCCTGCATCATAGGTTCAAGTGAGTTAAAATTCATATAGCACTAAGAACAGAGGTAGCCACACAACAGGTGGTATGTATATGAGTGTTAGTCATTTGTTGTTGACATTCCAAAATGAAAGTGTGAATTGTTTTATCCCGTCTACAAAAATCTCCATTTGCCACCTCTACTGTTTGTGACAAAATAATTGGAACATTTTTCCCCCCAAAAAAAGGTTTTTATGAAGCTTGCCCCCCCCCCTTTTTTTGGTTTTAACAAATAGTCATCAATTTTATCTTTGAAGTAATATTTAAAAATGCCAATTTCCATTAATTTTTCTCTAATTGATTTTGATAAAATAATCTAAGATAAATAAATTTGGCTATTTTCTTCCAACCAGGAATACTCCTTCAAGAATAAATGACACACATATATAATTACTCTTATATGGTAAAGGTGTAAGTAAACATTGTCAAAAATACTCAGATTCTCAAAGTGAAGTTTCTAAAAATAATAACTATGTCCATTTCCATCAAGCAACTTTATGAAATCCTTCCACTTTAAGTCAAATCCTATTTTGTTGTTAATAAAGAAAACTGTACATTTCTGCACAAGTCCATCCAAATTAAGTACATTAATTTCATACAGATATAATGTCTCTAAAATAGAAATTCTACCCACATATTTCCTTACCAAGTGCTTCAGTTCACCTCTGCACGGAAAGGAAGAAAACAAGATTGTTATAGCATGTTAAATGAATAAACAGTCTTTCTATTTATTAGAGTGGGCATAATAGAATACTTATGTATTCGCAGTGGTCAGTTTTCTATAAACATTGGAATCCAGTAATTACTATGAAACTGCCTGTTATATCCTCATTTGGAAGACTTAAAGGAACATGAATATGCATAAACTGTGTCTGTAAGTTGAAAGTATACTGTTTGTTTTGCATTTTGATTTCGCTATAGGAATACTTGGTGTTTTTGAAAATATATCTGCTATAGGCCGGTCAGTGTGGGTCAGCGGGTGAGCGTCGACCTGTGAACGAGAAGGTCAGGGTTCTAGTCCCTGTCAGGCCCTATGCTCTGGTTGCAGGCTCAATCGCAGTGTGGGGTGTGCATGAGGCAGCCGTGTATGATTCTCTCTCATAAATGATGTTTCTATCTTTCTCTTCCTCTTCCTTCCTCTCGGAAATCAATAAAAAATGCATATATATTTGTCCTTCCAAGCTATATTATCTAACACTAAGAATGAAAGATGGGAAGTCAGAGTGAAATTATATATATATGCTATCCACTCATCCTGTTGAGGTAGGTAGAGATTGAGGTGTTCTTTTAATGCTGGTACAATTAATTTGATAGTTCTCTCCTTCCCAGACAGTGTGATTAGATGTTTCTTTCCTTTCTCCCATCTCCCTACTCATGGGTGTAACCAAGCAAAAAATCATCTGTCCTTTATTTCCCATTTTGTTCTCTCTTGCCATTATTATTACTAGCTAATCTGAGAATAAGAAACATATAAAACTATTATTGAAATCAATTTTCCCACCCATATTTTTCCAGGGCCTGGGTCACGTTGTGTTAAATGGATTTCTAGAGGTATACCTTTGTTGTCTTCTTTTTTCATTTGCTCCTCCAACTCATGTTGACAAGACGGATCTAATTTAAAAATGCACATGTCTCTAATGATAATATTTCATGTAGAACACGAGCCATCTGTTAGCGCTCAGACTTACCCAGGTTGATGTCTCCTCACTTTGCTGAAAAGACAGGCTTTAATTTCAGAGGAGTTGCATCTTCATTTTAGAAATTTAAAAGAGAAGCCTTTTCTGAACTCACATCCCTAGTTAGCAACACATTAATTTACAAAGCATTTCTAGAAATAAATTGCTATGGAATTCAGGAGTGCATAAGAGTAATACTATAATTATAGAAAGCTGAAGATGAAATATAGTTTATTCAACAATTTGCTGAATATAAGGATGGAAATGCTCACAATAAAAAAACACAAAACAGTACTTGGCTCATTCAAATCATCTTATTTGTGTGCACATTAGCATTAAGTAGATTCTCCAAGTTCAAAAGCTACATTATATACATTTTTAAATTCTATTTGGGGGTAGGACTCAGAATAACTCCTTTAGTTAGAATTTCCTACAAATCCTAGAATAATTGACTAGATTAATTTAGAGCACCAACACAGAAGTCCACATAGTCCCTCTGCAAAGAGGATTCCCATGAATCAGGAAACCATGGCGGTATTTTTCCTCTTAAAAGCAGAGAGCAGAATGGCGATTGCCAAGAAATAGGGGGAAAGGGAATGGGAAATTATTGTCCAATGAGTATAAAGTTTCAGTTATACAAAATTAAGTTCTAGAGAGCTGCTGTACAGCCTTGTGCCTGAAGGTATTGATACTGTGTTTTACACTTAAGAATTTATTGAGTTTCGATCTCATATTAAGTATTTTTACTGCAATGAATGAATGAATGAATGAATGGAAGGAAGGGAAGGAGAGAGGGAAGGATGAAGGGAGGTATGAAGGAAGAATAGAAGGAGGGAAAGATGGAAGGAAGGGAAGGAAAGGAGGGAAGGAAAGGAGGGAGGGAGGGCTATTTGTGGAATCATATAGTATTTGTCCTGCCAAGCTATACTATAGAACACTAAAAATGAGAGATGGGCAGTCAAAGTTAAAATAGATATAGAAAAAATATGAATATTTGAAGCTAAAACCTGAATGAGAAACTCATCATAGTAACCAAGTGATGGTGGAGTGAAAGATGAAGATTCCAGAATAAGGGATAAAATGCACCAACTTTGAAACTATGATGCATTGATAAACAGAAAGGGAATTTTGTATGGTTGGAGCTCAGAGAGTGGGGATAAAAGAGTCCACTAAAAGGAGACTTTAGAGAAATGGAGGGGCCAGATCCTACTTGGCCTGGTTGGGCCACATTAGGTCTGGGACTTTATTCTAAAGAAAAGGGGAAGCCATTAAGAGTTGCCATTGTACGATTTGTGTTGATACTAGGATACTCTGGGTACAGTGTGGAACATGGATTGGGGTGGAGAGGCACAGATTGATGCTGCTTTCCATTAGGAAGCTGTTGCCCTCAATTAGAAAGACTTGGCCCAGGGTGAACAATGGTAGTGGTAGTGGTAGATAGAATCTTGTTTAGTTCATTCATTCTCTGCAGCTGTACTTAATGAGATTTATGATAGTATGATAGTATGTATGATAGTCCTTGATTCCTAATTGATATAAAACTAGTAAAAATTAGTGAAATATTTGAATTTTATATTTGAAAGCTATTCAGGATTTTGACCTGAAATTTAGAGCCAAAGTACCCCGTGTTCAATTTCATGAAAAGATCTAGGACTTAAAAATCTAGGTAACACATCAAGAATTGGTTCTTCCAGTTTTTTTCTGGAAGACAGAGTATAGATTTTGACTGTTTGATGTTGTAGATTAGAATGAGGGGAGCAGTCAAAATTTATGCAGCCCATATTGCTAAATGTTTGGTATCTACCCTGTGCTTGGTCTAAAAATGTAATAAAAATACACATATCAATTACTACAATTAATCAGGTTTAGTCATGCTAAATTCATGTATTTCTATCTTCCTTTCTTTCTCTTTACACCTGGCAATTGTAGTAATATTTTCATTATAATAATTTATTTTTGCGCGTGGGGTCGAAAAAAAAGGTCTTTCCTCTCAACTCAGGTTACAAAAAAGACATTTTCTGGAACTAAATTAAACTGCCCTTGAAACATTTGGGGGCTCATAAAGCTCATTTTTCACTTTGTTTTTTTTCTTTTATCTCTGCATGAAGCTCTAAAATGCACGTTTGTTAATGACATTAAAGTACACAACTTTTCCTGGAATTCTCACATTTTCCTATTCAATATTAGTGCTGAAAAATAAGATATCCAAGATTCCTTGCTCATATGTGACCCCACTGATGTCGACAGAAAGTTCTCTTTGAGAAGGTCTAAATAAGCACTCAAATTGTAGAGTTTCCTGGGATGGAGCAGTACTGAGCCACCTGGTGACATGCACTAACATTAGACACACAGCTATAAATTCAATGGGTTTCTTAAACAATTGCTTTCTAGTAATAAAACATACTGCTTTGGGTAGACATGCTGTCTTCAGCACTGAGTTGTTCTAACAGACATTAAGTGACCAAGTATACCAGAGAGAGGATTCCTACATTCAGAATAAAGATGATCACAACATCCCATTTAATCTGAAAAAAAAAAGGGGGGGTAGGTATTGACAGGGTGGCCTTTAACAAGAAACCTGAAAGTCGGTTAGTTTACTCTTTAATAGCTGTCATCATTAGTTTTTCTTACATGCCTACTCTGCGCCAGGTACTATTCAGGAAACTGGTAAATAAAATAATTCAGTGTCCTCTAAAATAAGTAAGAAGGAACTCTAGTTTTAAAAGATACTCCCATGAAAAAACATGTTGAAAAATTCTGTCTAGTAATTTACTCTCTTCCTAATAATTCAAAAAAATATAGGACATATTTATGGCTTTGTGATGTCCTTTAGTAAATAAATTTGCTTAATCTCCAAATCACCCAGCATTTCCCAAATATTGTTCACCTGGAGGAGACTTGCTCTGTCCCTCTCTTCCTGAATCAACATTACATTTTTACTCCCTTTTTAAAAGGGTTATGTCAGAAAATACCATGAAATTTATGAACTGGTTTGACATTCTGAATTGCAGAAGAAGGCCATGGTAGATGTCAAAATATAAGGAATATCATAGATCAGTGTAATTGCAGCAAAAGAGAATAAGAAAGATATAGAACTATTATGGCTGTGCCACATGCTAATATTAAAAAGAATAATACTAATTTATAACTATACTATGATATAATGATAACATCTGCTAAGAAATTTACAGGTATAATATGGTCAAAACCTCTGAAATAGTTATAAATGTTGTCTCCATATTAAGATGTAAACTGATATCTTGAAAAGTGCTGTAAGATGTATCACTAGGTCACTTTAAAGGGTGCTAAGGAAAATCATATTACACTAGAGGCCTGGTGCACAAAATTCATGCACAGAGCGTGGGGGCAGGGGTGTCCCTCAGTCCGGCCTGCACCCTCTCCAATCCAGGACCCCTCAGGGGACATCTGACTGCCGGTTTAGGCCTGATCCCCTGAGGGATCTGACCTAAACCAGCAGTTGGACACCCCTCTTGCAATCTGGGACCACTGGCTCCTAACCGCTCACCTACCTGCCTGCCTGATCACCCCTAACCACTCTGCCTGCCTTCCTGATTGCCCCTAACCTCTCTGCCTCCCTGCCTGATGCCCCTAACTGCTCCCCTGCCTGCCTGATCACCCCCTAACCGCTCTCCCCTGCTGGCTTGATCACCCCTAACTGCTCTGCCTTGGAACCCACCACCATGGCTTTGTCCAGAAGGACATCCAGAAGACATCCAGTCTATCTGGTCTAATTAGCATATTACCCTTTTATTAGTATAGATGACAAGGAGTAGCATCACAACAATTATTCTCTTCCATCTACCTCTCTGAAGCTCTATTCATTCCAGATGTTGCTATGCAAGAATTTGTTTTCTCTCATCGTCACTTATCCTATAATAATTTAAATGCATTTCTATGATTGCATCACATTTTTTTAAATTTCTCTTTAAAAACTGTATGCCTTTTCAAACTCAGCAGTATCAAGTCTCAAAGCCAATAAGGGGATGGACATCGGGGTCCTTTCCACTTTTTGCCTATTTTGAAAAATATTTCTATGAGCCTTCATGTACAAGATTCTGTTTGGATTTGTGTTTTAAATTATCTGGAGTATATAACCTAAAGGCGTGTTTGATGGGGTATGTGGTGATTATGTTTAACTTTTTAAGGAACTGCTAAGCTGCTTTCCAACACAGCTGTGCCATTATATATTGCCACCAGCAATGTATGGAGGTCCAATTTCTTCACATCCTTGCCTACAATTGTTATTCTGTGTGTTGTTTTTTTATATTACCCATCAACTGATGAATGGGTAAACAAAGCATAACATATTTATACATTGGAAAATATTCAGCCCTAAAAAGGTGAAATGCTACCTCATGGAGGATCCTTGAAACATATGTTAAGTAAAAGAAAAAGGCACAAGTGGTCACATATTAATTCAATTTATACAATGTTTCCAAAATAGGCATATCCATAGAGAAAATAGATTAGTGTTTTCCATGGGCCAAGGAAGGGGGGAATGGCAAGTGACTTCTAGTGGGTCTGGGGCTTTTTATGGAATGACTAGAGACCCAGTGCACAAAATTTGTGCATGGGTGGGGTTCCTAGGCCTGGCTGGCGATCAGGGCCGATTGGGGCCTTCTGGCTGCTGGCCAGGGCCCCAATTCCCTGGCTGCTGGCTGCTAGCTGCCAGTTGAAGCCTTCCTTCATTCTGCACCACCCCCTGGTGGTCAGCACACGTCCTGAGCTATTGAACTCCCGAGAGGACAATTTGCATGTTAGGCTTTTATATATATATAGACAGCATTCTGGAAGTAGATAGTGGTGATTGGTTCTGCAATTTTGTAACTGTGCTAAAACCATTGACAAGTTTATTTTAAAAGATAAAGTTTCTGTATCTGAAATATATCTCAATAAAGAAGACAGTTAGGTTTCTGAGTCTAAAAATTATGTTGTGATATTCACCATAAACAACAACAGCCATAATTATTATGGAGGTTTGGAGAAGAAGTGAAAAGGGAAATGCAATAAATGTTTTTCTAAGTTTTCCTGACACATTTTTGTTTCCTATCTTGGTGAATGGTTCTGCCACCCACCAAGTCTTTGAAGTAGAAACGTGAAGATGAGGATGGGTCCTTCTCCTACTTAACCGTCTATGTATTTTCACAAAGTTTAGTCTCTCTAATCTCATACTTTTTAAAAGGGATCACTTATCATTTCCACCTCCACTGGCATTACCATTTAAAATAGCTCAGCTCTTATTAATCACTGCAGCATTTTCTGAACGGTGCCTCTGTCTCCTTAAATCTCTTCTACAAGCTTTCTTTATTGCTACTCTCCCACAACACAAGTCTGGCCATGCCATTCTTCCACTGATGGCTTTAATAATAATGGGCATTACACCTCCCAAATTTGCTGCAATTGTCATGTCAACACTGATTTTGAAACTACTTGCTCTCCCTACCTTCACACACCTATTTATACAGTACCTCGCTCATTCTGTTCCCTTGTTATACTGTTTACTTCTGATCATGTTGTTCTTTTTGACTGCTACTCTCTTCTTATTTGTAGTAATCAGTACCCTTGGAAATGCCAGGGAGAGAAACATATCTCAGGAACATTATAGAAAAATAAGTATTTATTGTGAAGGCCAAGTATAGAGAGGATTTTAGGCAGACCTGTAAGCAGGCATCCCAGCAGTGCTCCCAGAGCTCTCCTCATCTCTTGTTCCTGCTTTCAACTGAAGGTGTGTATGCAGGCCTGTAGGTAGGTAAATAGATACTAGATAGAAATATAAGCATCTTTACAACTCTACAATATCGAGACCAAAGGACATTGAGGGGGAGACGGAGACGATATGTGCCAAGTTTTGAACTACTTGCTCCCAAGTGAAGTGATCCCTTTGGCAAGAAGGATGGCTATTCTGAGAGGTTCTTTAGTCCAGGTCACATGCTCTCTCCTTTCAGCACGGGTCCTGGGTATCATGAATGACCACATGGCAGGCCTATTAAGACCAAATAAGTGGGAGGCAATTTTCTAACAGAAAACAACGTTAAGTATGTACCTTTTTATTTTTAACTTTCATAATTAGGCTTATGACCCAGTGCGAATTAGTTTTTGTAAAAGGTGTTAAAACACAAATAGCATGTACAAATGCCAAATGAAATCTAGAAATACAACCATATAAAAGCTGAATCAGAGCAAAGCAATTGTTCTTCAAGTAGCTAGGTAATGGAGGTCCATCTGTTTTTTCCTGGCTTGACTTTGTGTCAGGATTAGTGTTCAACTATGATTCTATCAATCCTTTATTTGCATCTCTATCAGAAACATCTCATGTTTATTTTACAATAATCACAGCCTTTTATTCAGGAAAATAGCATTGTGGGATATGCTCAAACATAAAGACTACTTTTGAAACATAGAGGAGAAAGTTATCTAAATTGCCCAGAAGTTTTATAAATTACAAATGTAGGTCCAATAGTTAAATTTTAATCAACTGGTTGTTTAAATTATTTCACTTAGTGTGTTGAATAAATTATGTAAAACTTATCATCAATTATGTAATTACAAGGGCCAATACGAATGGGACTTGAGTTTTACACATGTGTACATTTAACAGACTGTTAATGTTCTCTTCAGTAATGCTTCAGTCTGTAGTGGTGATACAGAGAAAGAGTTGGATGTTTTACATATGTTCCTCTCAGATAATTATATATATTATTTCCGTAATGGAATGTTCTGAAATACACTTTATATTCTTTTTGATTAAATTAACTAATTTTACTGCATGATTAGTACAGAACACTATGATTTGAAGCTCATTGAACAGTTTAAACTGAAGATTTTCTCATCTTTGTCAACTACTTCTATTTAATTCTCACACACACTACCTTTATTTTTGGCTGCAGTTGGAGTTGCCACTGATGACTACAAAAATAACTCTCTAGATATTACATCTTTCATAATGTATCTACTTCCATTTCCATATTTATATTAAATCTTAGGGTTTTTTTTAAGCAATTGAACTGAAAGTTTAAATAAGTGAATTGCCATCAAGGAATAGGTTTCTAACTTATTAATATTTTATCATTTTCCTTAAGCAAATATTAAAACAATTGAGATTAAGCAAAGGATTTAGGAATAAACTGCACCTGGATACAAAAAAATATAATTGTTGTCTAGGACAATAGCATTGCTTGAGAGGATTTTTGCCAAAGTATTTATTACTTATGCTATTAGAACTTTTACAAATATGAATCAGAGATTGTCAGGCTCTCTTTGAGATGGGTATATTTTATTTGAAATGTTTTTCATGTTCCTATTCAACAGTCATATCGATAAAAATACATTCCTTGTGATTTCATGAGCTGCAAAAAAGTTGCTTTTTGAAACAAATGAAAATAAGATTCTTTTAAATGAGGTTGTCTGTCATGAACATTGTTCTTATAGTTGATTTGATTACTTAACACCATTATATAAAGGAGTTGAACATTATGCATACATTTCTGACATTTCCCCTATAAGAGAGGTATTACCACAGTCCTTGGCATAAAAATAATAAATAAATGAAATACATTTATTATGTTCAAGCATGTTAATCAAGTATAAGATAATTGTATTCTTTTATATGCCACACACAAAAGGAATTTTTTTTTAGGGGGAATACTTAAATTTTATTCTAAATGCCTTTAGCAGTCTTTCTCACTTTGATAGGAAGAAGTATTCGAAAACAGAGCAGTGATTGAAAACAGATTATCAAACATTGGTGGAGAAATGGAAGTAGTCCTTAAATGCTGCTCACAATTTACTTCCATCTTACTACACTATTTTACTTCTAGCATTACCTGCAGTATTATTTGTGTGAGTTTGGCCACTAGCACCCATGTCAAAAAACTTACCTCCTATTTTTCCCATGCATTTTATGCTTTCAGGACTTATTTTCAAGTCTTTAATCCATTTTTAGTTAATTTTTGTGACACCATTTATTAAAGAGACTTTTCTTTCTTCATTGGATGTTCTGGCTTCTTTGGCATAAATTAGTTGTCTAAATATAATGCAGGTTTATTTCTGGATTCTCAATTTTGTTCCATTGATCTCTGTTATTCTTTTTTCTCAGGATTGCTTTTGGTATTCTGGATCTTTTGTGATTCCACACAGTATTTACAATGAATTATTCTACTCCTAGGGAAAATGCCATTGGTATTTGATAGGAATTGTATTGAATCTTTAGGTTGCTTTAGGTAATATGGAAATTTTAACAATTTTAATTCCTTCAGTCGATGAACATGGAATATCTTTCTATTTATTTCTGTCTTCCTCAGTTTACTTAACCCTGTCTTACAGTTTTCAGCATACTTGTCCTTTACCTCTTTGCTTAAATATATTCCCAGATATTTTGTTGTTGTTATTATTGTATTTGGGCCAGTTCATTGTTAGTATATAGAAATGGAACACGTTTTTAAATATTGATTACTCTCTGTGACTTTATTTATTTGTTATGTCTAATATATTTTTGGAGGTGTCTTTATGGTTTTCTATATATAAAATTATGTCATCTGCAAATAGTGACAGCTTTTCTCATTCCTTTCCAATGTAGATGCTTTTTTTATTTCTTTCACTTGCCTGATTACTCTGGCTACAACTTCAAAGCAATATTATGTTAAAGAAAAGTGTTAAGAGTGGGGATCCTTGTCTCATTCCTCAGGAAAGCTTTCAGTTTTTCACTGGCAAGAAGGATAGTTCTTGTATGGTTTAGTACATGTATGTAATATTAATCAATGTTATGTCTTCTTGATGAGTCTCTATCATTGCATAATGTCCATCTTTGTCTCTTGTTACCTTTTCTTGGTTTGAAGTCTTTTTTTGTCTGATGTAAGAATGGTTATAGGTGCTTTCTTTTGACTATGTTTACACAAGACCTTCAAATGTACAGGCCTATGGGTCTCTCACATACCCTGTGTGCTGTGCTTAGGATTCTTTGCCAGACTACGGCTCTCCTACTGGTTGTAATTTAAAGGGGAGAAACAAAGGCAACAACTCACATGACTCACATGATGCTGATGTCACCGCCTGGTAAACTTTTGACTGAGACTATTTGACAAGTTTTCTGGGATCACTGGTTAAGAATTTTATTTATCATAAAAAACTGTATTAAAAATCTATTGCATAAAACTTAATGGCTAAAACAATACACATTTATTATCAGAGTTTCATGGGTCAGGCTTAGCTGAATCCTCTGATTCAAGGTCTTTCACAAGATATCAGACAAGCACACATTTTCATCAGAAAGATCAACCTGAGGAAGGATCTTTCCATCTGCTTCAGGTGGTGGTTGGTAGATTTCACTTCTCTGAAGGTCAGTAGACTGTGATCCTTATATCTTCCTGAGGCCTTTCTCAGTTCCTTGACATATGGAAGTCGGTAGCTTGTTTCATCAAAGCAGGAACATGAGAAGAGGAAGAGAGGTCATAATTCTTTAAATAATATAATCTAATGCAGGGGTGTTATCCCCTCATGTTTGCCATATTCCATTTTTTTTCTTTTTCTTTTTTTTTATTGCTTAAAGTATTACAAAGGGTATTACATATGTGTCCATTTTCCCCCCCGCCCTACATATTCCATTAATTAGAATATAGTCAATAGGCCCACCGTCCAGGCAAGGGAGGAGACTTCACAGGATATGAGTACCAGGATATAGGATCTTTGCAGACCGTATCAGAGTTACCTACCACACAATATGTGTTAGTAAATAGTTATTGCAGTAAATGTTATTAATTATATTTACTGACAAGTTTAAATTCCTTTTTTGATCTCCTTTATATACTCAATGAAAGTTCATCTTTCCATTCCAGAAACCATTCACTTGCTTTTCAATACTGAGCTAAGAGTCCTAATTTTTGTATGCTATTTAGCAGTCTGTTCTAGGTATTATTAGAATAAGATATCTAAGCTCTTGTTCTTGGTATCCATACTTGTCTATAACACCTTTTTCTTGCTAGTTTTAGTAAGAGCATCCACAGAATCATTAGAAAAAAAAACAGACTAAATCACTCAGGGATTTTCTCACCTTTAAAATGAATGTGTATATGAACTCAAGTAAAGGAAAATGGAGAATTATCTGACATTGTGGAGTGAAAGACATTAGCTGTGAGCATTTAGCAACCTCATTTTCTCATTTATGTCTCAACTCCCCCTCACTTGCACATGGCAGTATACACTCACCCACAGATGGTATATGTCTGCTCTCTCAAGAAGAGTTTTAAAAGCTCAAAAGAATTAAGTTACCATAAGTAATTGGCTTTGCCAATAAAACGTCTGTTTGTAAATACTGGAGCCCAAAAAGTCAGTTTACTTTTGTAGCATTGCTCATTTCAACTTCCTGCTCTGCTCATTTCTGTTTGTCACTTTCTTGCTGCCCCCTTGTTTCAAACTCCCATTGCCAACAGATGGGATAATCTCTTCCCACCCCAACATCTGGTTCCTGCTGCCAAACTTTTCTCCTGTGTAATAGCCAAATACAGATGTGAGTCTAATGATCTCTAATTATTGGGCATAGTGTGCATTTGCATCTCAGTTGGTGACAGATTGGAGGAAAATTTGAGTGAAATGTCTGTATTTATGCAGTGTTGTTTATCATGTCTTTTAAAACAAATACCTTTTACCTATTCTGCTTTAGGGTTGGTTCCCATTTTTTATTATAGTTATTATGGATCCTTTTTCCAGTTACTCCTTGGGTGATGGTATGGTATGGTGGTTACAACATGATCTTTGGATTTAGATGATGATAATAATAAATAAATAATAAAAATAGCAAATTCTTGTGTAGTGCATACTACATGCCATCACTGCTTTATTACTTTATAAATAGTAACGTACTCCATCCTTATGGTAATATTATAAGATGTGTAAATAGAATTTTGAGATCATTAAGAACACACATTTAGGAGTTGACCCAAGTTCCTATCTTATCACCAAACTCAAATCTATTGAGTAACTTTGGACATATTATCTAACTTCTCAGGGCCACAGTTTCTTCTTTTGCTAAAAGTGACTAATTTCAGTTTAGGGTTTCATTAGAGAAACAGATGGACTGAGTGATAGGGAATATGAAATTAATAGGGATTAGACCTTATACCTATGGGAGTAGTCTATGTAAGGCTATGACCTCCAGTTTTAGATGTGAATTCAGCTGGGCAGGCAGCCAGGGAGAAAAAGTTGACATGTGATAGGGGATAATAAGGACAGACTAGAACCCATGAGAAGAAACTGGAACTCACACAGTCAATTAATACCCACATCAATCTCACACCACTTTGGCCTTGATGAGGTGTTTGACTTGCTGGATAAATTGGTGCCTGTCAGCATATTGCTGCACATACCTAACTGAGCATTCAGAGAAGCCAAAAGAGATTGGCAGGAACTGGACTACCGCACACCCGGAATACTGCCGTGTCAACTAGGTTTACCAGAGGATCAGTGATGAAGTGTGTGGATGTAGCCCCACACAGAACCCGAGTAGAAAAATAGCTGTAACTCCATTTCTACCTTATAAATCTCACATACATGTGTGTGTGTTTATGTGTGTGTGTACGTGTATGTGCAACCCTATCTCAGAACCGTACAGAGAAGAGGATTTCAGAAGTGATAGTAAATTTTCTTACAGTATTTTTATGAGGACAATGGGGATTAGTGAATGTAGATGCCTTACTTTAGTGATTCCATATCCCAAATTTGCCCCAACAGAAAGGAATCCAATTACCCAGGCATGCTTTCTCCCACGTAGCATCCTGTATCCAATGCTGGTCAATGTGGATGAGACACAGAAATCCATTCCTTTTGCCTTACTTTGAATTAACTTTTTTAATTAAATGTATTAAGAGAAAAGGCTACTCTTGTGCACCATTGGTGGAAATGCAGGTTGGGACAGAGTTTCCTCAAAAAAATTAAGAATGGAGCTGCTGTATGACACAGTGATTCCACTTATGGGAATATATTTGATGAATTAACTTTTTAAAACATATATTTGTATTGATTTCAGACAGGAAGTGAGGAGAGAGAGAGAAATATAAATGAAGAGCGAGAATCATTGATCTACTACCTGATCGAGCCTGCAACTTGTGCATGCGCCATGAGTAGGAATTGAATAGTGACCTCCTGGTTCATAGGTTGACCCTCAATCACTGAGCCACACAGGTCGGGCTAGATGAATTAGCTTTTAAGGACCATCTGAGATCACATGTTTTCTGTGGAAATTTGTAAGGACTCTGTTGAGACTGCATCACAGTTCCACTTTCTATGTAATCTTACTCCCTCCACTCCCCAGTAGGGAGTTGATCCTGGAGCAGTTCCCAATGATCCTCCTGCTACCCTGTCTTGGCCTCAGAGATTCCCTGGAAACCTGATATAAGATAGAGGTCATACTACAGATGATACTAGAGAACCAGGGGATTTTGGAACACCCATCATAGAGGCCAGTGAGTTAAATGTTCATCGCCAGTAGCATCTTCAGCAGCATCGCATTATCATTCGGGAAATAGGTCTAAGAAAATTCTATTACCAGGGCCTGACTCTCTGCTGACACAAAATCTGAACTCAGGACATATTTTGTAAATCACCCAATAATTGAGGGTGACTATAAAAATGATATGTAATGATAATAATTAAGTTTAAATACAAATAAAATATTAAAAAGTAATACAATTATCATATAATTTGAATATTTATTTCTTTTTTTAGAGGTGCATGTCCTTACTTCCCTTACTCTCTTGCTGACTAGGAAGAGTGATGTCTGAAGCAACTAGGTAAACTGTGTGTTGAGGCGCATGTCAAAGCTATTCCACATGCCTGGAGCTCTGGACAACTTTGTGGAGCATCATCTTCTGCATGAGATATAAATCACCCATCATCTTATTTGGGACACTCAACTTTTAAATCTCATTAGAGCAGCTTATCATTTATTCCTATCACAATCCAATGCCATTAAGTCCTTGAACCAGGATGAGAACTCAATTTTATTTAATGCCCCCCAAAGCATAAGCACATACCATACTACCTCTTCGGCTTTGGCAAGCGAGGTAGAGACAGGTCTGAATGAGAAGTTCCTTCCTTGACTTACTTTGCATAGACATAAAAGAGAAACAGGTAGGGTGACTTAAGGGTAGCAAAGGTGGGTAAGAAACCTAGATGCCTTAGCCCTTAACTAGGTAATGCATACAAATGGAGAAGGAAATGCTCTGCTTAATTTAACATTTTAGAGCCAGAATGAAAAATGGGAATATAGGGTTCAGATTACCAACTGTGAATCTCTAGGCCACTGTGTCTTTGTATTTAGATATGCATGCAATATTTTATATTCTACCGTGAGAACCTCTACAATGCAACTGTCTTTCCTCAGTAACATGTGAGATACTCAGGGAGACACATTAGCACTGGTACTTCACTAGGGAGTGTCCTATAGGGGTAACTTATCACCAGGAACTGATGTCAGTGCAGAGCAGCCACAGTCCTATACACCGGTATGCCTTCACACATCCATACAGGGCAGTCAGACTCTGAATGCAGTGAGCTCTTCATTTTAATATCCTGACTTGCAATTACTTGTTTTCTTCCTTATTTAAAAGGAGACTGATAGAGGAGACAACAGTGACAAATAGTAGCTTTAGAGAACAAATAATATATGCAGTGGGAACAGAGCAGATAATATAAAGAATATATTCAGACAAAGTCTGACAAATGCCAGCACCAAAGACCTTCCAAGAGAAGGAAGAATATGATGACTTTCAGTTTAAGGTTTACTTCTAATTTATTTAAAATACAAGGTTTTTAACATTTCTTTTCTTCCCTTACCTTGATTTTAAGGATTTCTAATAAGATATTTGTTCCAGTTCTGATACAGACACTCTATATAAGGTGAAAGTTAACTGGCAACCAATTTTTAGGTTCTTTACAGTTTTTCTTCTTCCTGATTCAGATAGTTCCTTACTCTGTTTAGTTCTAATCCTTCTTATTGCTGAGGTTATGAGGAAAGTCTATTACAAAATATTTGAGAAATTAAGGATATTTGTATTTTATACAAATATGAAGCTTAAAATACATTTTTAAAGAAAAAAAGTGGGATATGTAGATATTTTAACATGTATCAATACCAGTTACCAATCAGGTGCTGTGACAACCTTTCTTCTTCACTATCTTGAGATTCCCAGAGGAGTGTGCTAGGTACAGTAAGTTGTATATATACCTTAATAATGTTTAATGCATAAAATCATTGTGTCAGTTTTCACTCTTCAAAACACTGAAATAGTTTAAGCCAAATTGTTCATCTTATTTGGATTTAAAAAATATTCTACTTTATTTATTGAAATATCCACTTTATTGCTTTAGCAATGGAACCATTCTCATGATGGATTACCCTTTCTGCCAGTATACCCTTGCTTTCTAGCACACACATTCGGGCTTTTTAGCATATTCTGTTTCTCTCTATGTCAGGAAGAAATATATGTATTGCTTATTTCCATGATTTGTTAGTGAAGTGTAATTATCAGAAACTGAAATGATAACATTGGATGCAGCGATTACCTGTTCTAGAGAGACTTTTATTTCAATGCCATTTATTCAATAGAAACTAATCTTACTCTTCCTATTTAGTTTTTATTGAGGATATCCTCCTTCAATATCTTACAAAGAATTTATTGCTAATGAAAGGAAAGCATTTGCCTGCTTGGGATAGGTCATACATCAGACATTAAAATATAGAATGTTCATGCAAATATAGCATTTGTATAGTCATCCTAAATAATAAAGAGATAGTATGCAAATTGACCATCACTCCAACACACAAGATGGCCGCCCCATGTGGTCAAAGATGGCCACCCCCATGTGGGCACAAGATGGCCGCCAGGGGAGAGCAATTGTGAGCAATAAGGCCAGCAGAGGAGGGCATTTTGGAGTGACTGGGCCATCAGGAGATGGCAATTAGGGGTGACCAGGCCTGCAGGGGAGGGCAGTTGGGGGCGACCAGGCTGGCAGGTGAGGACAGTTAGGGGTGATCAGGTTGGCAGGGGAGGGCAGTTAGGGACAACCAGGTTGGCAGGGGAGGGCACTTAGGGGTGACTGGGCTGTCAGGGGAGGGCAGTTGGGGTTCATCAGGCCAGCAGAGGAGCAGTTAGGTGT
>NW_006292696.1:12244527-12246825 GCF_000327345.1 Myotis davidii
CAGATGCTTAATTTTTAAGCTGAGCCTCAAAGTTATTTTAGTGGTTCTCCAGAAACCAAATTCCTGAGTATGCAGGGCTCTCCCCTCTTTTCCCTCTCTCTTTTTTTTTAAAAAAATATTTTTATTGATTTCAGAGAGGAAGGGAATGGGACAGAGAGATAGAAACATCAATGATGAGAGAGAATCATTGATTGTCTGCCTCCTGCACACCCCCTACTGGGGATTGAACCCGTAACCTGGGCATGTACTCTGACCTGGAATTGAACCGTGACCTGCTGGTTCATAGATTGATCTTCAACCACTGAGCAACACTGGCCAGGTGTCTACCCTCTTTCCTTAAACCAGAATCAGCCCAACTTTTTTTTTTTTTTTGGCTCTCAAATACTCTTACTCTATCTAGAAAGATCTGTGGATGTTATTTCCTAGGCACCGAGAATGATGTGTCCACCTAGTCACCTCAGGTGTCTACTATGATCAACATGGCTGAGTAGCATCTTCTTCCTTTCAATAACTTCTGTTCCAACAAAAACAATGACCAGATATTTGCAATGGAAGCACGTGCTCATAATTTGTTTGGAGATTATGTAAACTATACTAAAGCATTAGCACCATTCTGAAACGAATATCAGAACCATATTTTTTAAATTGGGTAGAGGAGAAGTTTTGCACTATGAAACCACCAGGGAAAGGCAAGGGGAAAAGACAGCGTATTCCTCCCAGCCTTATTCATTTAACACTTATTCTGAAAGGAATATAAAGGTTAACAAGCGATTACAGATCATTTATACATAATCTGGACATACATATTCATGCCTTGTTCCAATATTCAGCATTTCTTGGTAGTATCCCTTAAGGACATTAAAGGATCAGCATTTAAAATCATTTTGATACCTAATGGTGTACAGTTTGTGTAACAATTATGTATACGGGAAGCTGAGTTTTCCCATGCACAGGTGAAACAGGAGGTGTTGCCCAGGCTCCAACTTGCTCATGGGAGGCACCTGTTGTGGATGCTGAGGATGGAAGGTTGTGGGGTCAAGGACACAATGCTACAGGTCCCACATTGCTGAGTCAGGGACTCTCTTTAGCTTAATCACTTTGGCTTTACCACAGCCTGGGGAATGTCTCCTTGCCTTTTCCGGCCCCTTAAGCACAGGCTTCTATCTTCAGTCTTCTTTTCTGCTGAGATTTAGGCTGCTCTTCAACTTTGTTCTATTTTGTTCAAGATTCTAACCCAGGTTCTTGATCAAAGTTCAAGAAACTGAGGCAGTAAGAACCGGCATGGATTTGAGAATACACCCTTGGATTTCCAAGTTAGAGATAGTTTTAATGTCTGTTGCTACCCTCTAGATATGTGATCTTAGAAACACTTCACCTCTATTAGCTGGTTTCATCATTATCACTTACACCTTCCAGTGGAGGAGAAGATTGCGTAAGTGAAACAGTCAAATGTGCTTCATGGAACTTACATTTATGTATTGATAACCGAACATTTATGTTACTCATCTATGCAATAAGCGCTGGGGACCTAATGCCAAGAAAACACAGATGTAATTTTTATTGATTAATTTTTAAAATCTTTTTGCTGAAAGTATTACACTTGTTCCCTTTTTCTCCCGAAATATCATTTTAATGGAGTTTAGATTCTAATTGGGAGATATATTTTAAATAACAAACACAGGATACAGATACAATGACAGGTACAATTTCAGTGGGACATTTGTAGAAAGGCCCAGGGAAGAATGACAGAGAATATTCAATATTTTAGTGTTATGAAGAGAAGATAGAAGATTCTGGGACAGTAATAAGGAATTAGTATACAGAGGGAACAGAGCAGAAAGATACCCTGAGGTGGTATTGAGTTGAAATCTAAAGAATGGGTTAGAATCACCTTGGAAAAATTAGAACAAAGTTAAAGAGCAGCCTAAGCCTCAGCAGAGAAGAAGGTTGAAGACAGAAGCCTGTGCTTAAGGGGCAGGAAAAGGCAATGATAACCGAACATTTATGTTACTCATCTATGCAATAAGCGCTGGGGACCTAATGCCAAGAAAACACAAATGTCACTTTTACTGATTAACTTTTAAGATCTTTTTGTTGAAAATATTACACTTGTTCCCTTTTTCTCCCAAAATATCATTTTAATGGAGTTTAGATTCTAATTGGGAGATATATTTTAAATAACAACCACAGGATACAGATACAATGACAGGTACAATTTCAGTGGGGCATTTGTAGAAAGGCCCAGGGAAGAATGACAGAGAATATTCAATATTTTAGTGTTATGAAGAGAAGATAGAA
>NW_006292696.1:12246898-12278858 GCF_000327345.1 Myotis davidii
ACAGTGGGAACAGAGCAGAAAGATACCCTGAGGTGGTATTTCGTTGAAATCTAAAGAATGGGTTAGAATCACCTTGGGAAAATTAGAACAAAGTTAAAGAGCAGCCTAAGCCTCAGCGGAGAAGAAGGTTGAAGACAGAAGCGGTAAAAAGGGGCAGGAAAAGGCAAGGAGACCTTCTCCAAACGATGGGAAAGCCAATGTGATTAACCTGCAGAGAGGACAAGTGGAGACAGGGTGTAGGTGAAGTCCTTGGCATTTATTAGAAACTTTCATCAGAACAGTCCCATTGTCTGAATGCATTTTAAAAAAATCATCTTTCAAGAATGCAAGGAAAGGGAAAATAAGAGATGTAGGTGACCTGACAGGGTCCCGTGGTAGGAATCTCCTCTGAGGGTTGGTGGTTGCTGAACTAATGACAGAAGAATAGAGAACAGAGATGTTTCAGAGGTAGGTTAGTGTCTAGTAGCACAAACTCAGTGATGCAGAAAGGACCATGATGGTGAAGGGAACCTCCCACCTTTCCATACCCATCCTACACATTTGCTGGTGACTGTAATTCTGACATTCATTTTGACACCCAGAATCTGCTCTAGGCAAATACCCCATGAAGGTGTAGCATTGTATGAACTGATTTTGCCAAATAATGTCATTAGCTTAAGAGATGTGCTTCCATTGGGGTGAAAATGGTACCAAAAATTGGAGGCTAAGACATTAGTGAGATAAGAAATTAACTGTTCTTTGGAGTTTACTGATAGTTAATTATACCAGGAAAGGATATGAAAAACAGCAGGTTGTTGATTATACATTTGATATTTAAATGGTATGCAATGCAATGCCTTATTTTAAAAAAAGTGAATTGAGGAAAGGGATTGCATATTTTCCTCAAATACTTTGTAAGCTTGAAATAATACTAAGTAACATTTTAGACGATTTAATATATGCCGAGTACCATAATAAATGCTTTACTTCTTTAATTCTGTCAATAACATAGTGGATTAGACACAAGTTAATGCATTTTACATATAAGGAAACTGAGGATTTCGAAGTTAAGAACTGAGCCAGGAACCTAGCTGACATCAAATGGCAACAGGGCTGAGTAAGTGACTTAACATTTACATCACACTACCTACTTGTTTCAGTATAGATGTTCTTTTAATAAACTCTCCTTTCCTATATCATAGGTGACCAAGTGAGCTCACTTGGTCTGGCTTTCCACTGCCTTTCTCTACACTACCTTTAAAACTCTCCCTTTTCACCCTAGCTGGTTTAGCTCAGTGAATAGAGCGTCAGTCTGCGGACTGAAGGGTCCCAGGTTTGATTCCGGTCAAGGGCACATACCTTGGTTGCGGGATCAGTCCCTAGAGAGAGGCATGCAGGAGGCAGCCGATCACTGAGTCTGTCTCATCATTGATGTTTCTATCTCTTTCTCCCTCTCCCGTCCTCTCTGAAATCAATAACAAAATATTTTTTAAAAATAAAACTCTGTTCTCTTCTTTCTTTTCTGTCTTCCTTGCTCTTTTCCATGCCCGCCTCTCAAGTTTTTCTTGCTCATTGAGGCTAGCAAATGTAAAGCCCTCACTTCTACTGCTTTGTAGGACTTTCCTGCACCTCATTTCATCTGTCTCCCCTGATCGATCTCCCTGTCTCTGGTTTTGACATCTCGGTGTGACTTTCTAAACTGGATGATTCAATCATAGGCCTTCCTCTTATAGGGCTTCTGCTCTGATTACCTGCCGGAATCTCACTATGTCCACCTGTGGAGGCCAGCTGAAGAATGCTTCCTTCCTTTTCCACAGGGGTATCTTGATATCTAGTCACCCTATTGTATATCCTTAACAGTGTAGGTCTGGAATGAAAACAAAGCCCCGCATTCCAAAATTAGATTTTAAGTATAGATTTAAATAAAATGGAGCATATCAATTTTCAACTTCTTGTTTCAATTGCTTCCAATGAAATGAGCTGAGTCGTTTTTCTTTTTTATGTCAAACACTTAAATAGAATAAAAATATGTGTGAACTGGTATTAACAAAGTAGCTTCAAAAGCACCCAGCTAATTTATTCAGAGTGACAAGTGACATTGATATTCAAGTACTCTGCTTTTCAAAGTCTACTTCCCCTCTGTTCAAGATGGAGCCAGGTGATTCCAAGAAAGAAATTATAATGTACAAATGAGTCCAAAGTTTTCAAAATACTTCTATAAGAATTCTCTCCTCTCCTTCCTCCTCCTCCCTCCTCCCCCCACCTTCGGTGAACTTTGTTGCCTCCTCATTTGACAACTTCATAACGGCCAGTGCAAAAACAATAGTGACAAGGAGGAATGTGAAACGAACCCCTAATTGAGAGTTCAAGTATGGCTTGAGGATGCATGCATAATCACTTCTGTATAGCCCTTAGGCTCTGTAAATGTGTACGTAAGGTAACAATACTTTTGTCTTCAATATCATTAGTAAAATGTCCTTATGGATTTATTTACTCCTTTGTTTTTAGGCATTGTTCTATGTTGACACTTTTCTTCATAGAAATAAAACTAAAAAGACTCAAAAAGAAGATTTAACCTTGACACTGCATTTGTGATTCATATTAGAGGGAAATGTAAGCCAGAGAGAACAGGGAGATGAAGAAACACTAGATGGTTGGGAATTCATGAGGAAATTAAGGAACGTTAATAGGTCTCTATCAAATAGCACTGTGGAAGGAATTGGTCCAGAGTCCTGAGGCACTGAATTTCTTCTTACCTCCTGTACCACACCAAACATCTTCCTTCATCTAACTCATGCCAGCCACTCTCTCCATTAGGGGTTCTCATGGCCATTTTAGCCTTGCATATTCTTCTCTTTGAATCTGCATTCGCTTCAACACTGTCTTCATTGCTTTCCTTAAATACCACCTTCTCACTGTGGTCTCTCCTGTTCACCCAGTTTAAAACTATAGTATATACATATTCCTTCTCCAACCGTGGACCTACTAAATTCCTGATATACGGCATGCTATTATTTCATAGTAAAGTTTGCCTATTTGTTATGTGAGAGGTTAAATATATTTAGAAATAAAAGGAAATAAGCATGGATACTATAAGGACAGGGGTTATTTATGCTTTCATGATTGTGTGAAGAAAGAGGGACAGAAGGAAAGGATGAGGTGAATTATTTTGTGTGTTTTATAAAAAAAAACCCAGCAGCAACAAATGGAGACACACATTATATAGTACTTGAAATTAGGAAGAAGGAATATTTGAAGGAAAGCTTGCTACTGTTTCCTAAAGAACCAGAGAATAGGCCTGGGTGCAGATACACTCTATTTGAGACGAGGAAGTGTTTTGTTACGTTTCTGAGACTACGGAGGGCATCAGCATTTATATCTCCCACAGTCGTTATAGTTAATTCACAAAAATTAAATGTAGCTCCGCAGGCCTGAGCAGGTGACTGCTGGCCGACGCTCAGCACCAGTTGTGTTTATTAGGAGACAGTGATTTTCACTTTAAGAATGGAGAAGTCGCTAGCTGAGCTCACAGCTCTTCACAGCTCACAACCGCCCCACCGTGACCTCCTGCTCAGGCTTGTCCCCTGCGGGACCCCTCGGTGCTCTAGAACTTGGCAGCCCAGCTACCCTTTGAGTCACCAGAGGACATTGCTTCCTTGCTTTGGATCAAAGCTTCAGATAAAAAGAGTCAAAACTCCAGATACTGGCTTAAATTTATATCTTTTATTTCATCAGGCAAGAATTTTTACGTTTATATTTTTATTTAGTTAGACAACAAGGCTGCTCTTAATTATTGGGTAAGGATCCAGGGGAGTTTCTGCAGTTTGCAGGTGGACTGGATACATTCAGAGAGTGAGATAGTTTCCTGATAACCCACAAACTTCAGTGCACCTAACCCTCCCCTTGGACAAATTCAGAACCACGTGCGCATCTCTAACAGAAGGCAGCAGACCATTTAAATTTAGGATCTCATGTAAATCCTGTTTCTAGCTGGAAAGAGTATTTGGAGGGAAAGATGTATTAGAGGAAGACCAGCATATTTTCAGCTTTTCCCAAATTGGGCACTTCTATATTTAATTATTCTATTAACACTGTGGCAGATGAGAATATATAGGACTGTTTTTTGCTTTTCTGACATTCTTTAATAAATGTGAATCTGACCTACATTTTACTTTCAAATATGCAGGATAGGGCAAAAGTAGGTTTATAGTCATTCGTATGGAAAATAACACAATAATTAATAAATGATACAAGAATAAAGCCTGTGTTTCATGTACTCACAACTGTTGACCTATTTTTGGCCACACCCCTGGATATATTTATAAAATACTGTTGATTTCCTCTTATCTTATTTACCACACATCTATAGGGCTCACGTGCTCTGTGACCCAATAGCAGCATTTCTTTGGATTTGGTCTTTTCTGAGCCAGGTTGAGAACTTGGTCTGGCTTTCAGTGCAATTTATAATTGTTCCAAAACAAGCATTTCTACTCCATTCCTAACTTGTGCTGAGAGGACCACACCCACCTCAGGCTATAACCCCAGATGAAGCATAACCGCGAGTCATAAGAAGTTATTTTCTTTTGGTTCAAAAACAACAACATCACCCTTTATACTTAAATGAATTTCAAAGGGAGGGTGAAATCACGGTTAGGGAACTTGGGCAAGGATGACACAGTGAAGAAAAGACCTAGGAGACAGCCAACATTTTAAGACTTGACAGAAGTGAAATTAGTCATTTTAAATGTCATTCTATAGAATGTCACTGAGAATGAGTAAACAAGTTAATTAGTTTGGTTTTCTTTGTTTCTTCCTGTGCGAAATCCAGCCAAATAAAATATGGATTTCTAAAGCAGAAATAAAGTAAAGGGGAGGAAAAAGCTGTTTATTCCCCAAATTCTACATTTCCTGATTTGGGGTCTTGGGTTCCGAGTTCATCGGAACATAAATACGACCAGCATCAAAGGCTTACCATTCAGATTAACCACGTCCTGGCATCTCCCCTCTTTTTAGTTTGAACTTGGAATCTCCTCCATGTGCAGACCACTAATGAGAAGCTCCTTCCTTATGAATTCAGTTCAGAATGGGAGCAGTTTCCCTCCTCTCTCTCTTTGCATAATGTCGGCTTTGAAGTCAGGCAGTCCAAGAAAGTGATTGATCTCGCCCAAGTTCATAACTTTTTCAAAGTACTGCCGATATCATTAAATTTTAATTAACCCTTTGAGCTCCTTCTATGATGTAAAGATGAGGGAACATCAAAAGCTCATGCGTTGGGGCGGCCGTGGTGTGTTTAGTGCTCACATTGCTTTTTTAGAAGACATCCTAAGATGCAAATATTTCCGGGAGGTCTTCCGCTCTGTGTGTGCCTGTGACACCGGGACGCTGTTGCAGGGGTAGAGTTAAAATGTATTGTTAGTCTTTTAAAGCTGGCTATTGAGGCATCGCTGTGCTGAGGGCTTGGAAGGGGGATATCTTTCCACCTCTTTGACACCAAGCATTGTAATCAAGGAGTCTGTTTAAAATGCCACTCGGCAGTTTGTAGCTTCTTGTGTGGTTGTCCTTCGGTAGCACTCATTCATAATTGACCTGATTTCCCTTTTATGCCTTAATGTGTAATGCTCTGCATGGGGTCTTGGAAAGTAAAACAGTTACCTCGACATCTGCTGGATGAAGACACTCGGGTAGAAAGGGGAGTGCGCACTGCCAGGGGTTGCAGGGTTTGAGACTGTAAGTCTAATTTGTGAAAGAAGAGCTTCTCTCGAAGTTGTTAGCAATATTTATTAAGGGCACTCTCTGTGCCTGGCATATCCCGAGTGTATGGCCGGTGCCCTTCTTAAAGGCATATGAAGCAGAATTTGTAAACTCATATTCTTGTGCCTCTTATGATTTCCTACAATCACTGTCAAAAAGTGTCCCGGAAAGCCATCAATTTCGCCAGCACCTGTGAGGCAATGGACAATGTTATCAAGTGCAGGGAACCCAGGATTCTAACATCCTGCACATGTCCTTGGATACAGTGTCTCATGGGATAGCTAGGAACTGAGTAGCTTGTATGGTTGGACACAGGTAACTTGTTTGCTTGTGTCTGGTTGTTACACAAACCTGACTATTCTCTTCCTTCTTGATAAAGTAAAAATGAAGTAATAGACATGTGTGTTTTGTAGTATTTCTATCTTAATAGTGTTACACTTGATAGTTTTAGACTTGCTATTTAGATGCAATAGACGTTGGCTAGAATGCGTTTTCCTTTTGGGGGAGGCCTCATCACCCGACATTTCTCTTTGAATGTAAATATTTACCAACCCCAGTTTTCTTCTAAAGATCCATGGGAGAAGGAAGAAGTGATAAAACTGTTGATTGCTCCACCTCTTCAGAAGTAGTGATAAGCTCATTTCCAAAGCCCTAATGCACATTTGCCCCTTTAGGGTCACTTTAATCAAGGCATCATCACAGATGACATGTGTCTGTTAAAATGAGATTTCCTGATCTGCTGAAATGGACATGATCTGGGCTTGCATTTGGGGTGTCTGACTTAGTGGCCTTTATGTTTATGAGATTTAAATTAAGCCTGCCTATATTATTAGGGGAAAATTTGACCAATATTTTAAACAAATAGTTGATCTTCTCTTTCCTTTTCATCAAACTTGAGTTAATTGTCATGGAAATAATTTAAATACTGGACTGTTAAATACCATAATGAGTATAAAATTCCTAAACGGACAATTTTATATTTTAAAGGTGAAGTAGAATTCTAAGCAATGCCACTATTGTCGTGGGCTCAGGATGTTAGTAACTCTACATAGCAGATGCCTCCAAAATAAGCAATGCATTTTGACTACAGTGTACGTTTTTTTTCTTTTTCCCATATTTGAAGAAGACACTACATAAATTAATTTTAGAGGTATATATGTTCTAGAAATGAATGGAAATGAAGACAGGGGTTGGGCGCAGTCTGACTCCAAGTTTCTCATTCTGTTCCACTTACCCAAGGTGTCTCACATAGCAGAAGTTCCCAGTGCTGAGGGAGTTTAAAGGAAACTGAGGTACATTTAGAGATTTAGCAGAAGACAGCTTTAGAAATGAATGTCAAGGGATGCCTTAAACTTTAACAAGAAGATATACATGGGATGGAAACCACTGTGGTAGAGAAAAATAGCAAGTATAAGTGTCCAGCATGACAAAAAGATGGGAGAGTTAGTTCAAGATAATGTTCCAGGCAGAAAAAATGGGTCTATCTTCAAAAAGCCTGTGATCTTGTGAGTTACCCTACTCCAAACAACAGATTTATGGCTTTAAATCATGACTTTTCATCTACAAAAATTCTGATTACTTTAGCTTTAGGTTCAAAGCTGCTTTTGAGAATTCTTTTTTTCCCTCAAATCTACCATATTAGAAATAAAAGTATAGAAAAATATGAATTAATAACTTTCATTAAGGAGTAAAAGCATTTGGGCTAATGTTCAGACTAGATCAGTGGGCATGGGGAAGCTATTTACATTTTATTTCCTTTATCTATACCCTTACAAGATAGTTGTGAAAATCAAATATGAGAAGGCACACTCAATTGATTAGCAAAGTGTCATACATAAGAGCCTAATAATCGTAAGGAATTATCATTATTATTACTATCCCTAAACTGATTATGGTTTAAACAAATTAAGTGTTCTTCCTGCTTCTAATTAGAGAGACATACTTAAGGAACTGAAAAAGTAGAGCTATATTTTGCATATTAAAAATAATCTTCGTAAATCTGGAACTAAAATAGAATTCATATATCGGGAAATAAAATAGAGATAGTATCCTCTGTTATCAATGTTAAAACCAAGACTCAAAAATATATGCATTTTATGCATATGACAATTTTCTTTGGGTTTCACTAGTAGATAACACCAGTTACCATCTTTCCAGCCACCAGTATTTATTAACTTTTCTTGCCACTTGGCTGAAAGCCAATGCCAAATTTTATTTAATTTACATATATTTGTATTGTTTATAACAATCTCAATTCTAGGTTTCAGTTTCTCTATCAGTTACCTTTAAGCTAGATTACGCTGAGGTAGCTCGTACCTCCAGATGATCAGTAACCTACACAGGATGATGGATTTCTTGCCCATGGTCCAGACCGCAGGTCTGCTGTGGCTCTTCTCCACGAGTTTTGTTTATTCTAGGGCCCATGCTGAAAAAGCAGCCTGTAGCTGAGATGTACTGGCCTTGTGATGGGGGGTAAATGACTCTGGAAAAACACGTACCTTCTTTCAAAGCTTCTACTATCAGGTAGTAATATGCAACTTCAGGTCATGCTCTTTGACTAGAGGAAGCATTATGGCCACCATTGATGGCAATGGCCTAAAGGTGTTTAAACCTCTCGTGAGGTTAGCCAATGGCAGAGGCATAATGCTAATGTTAGCAACAAGATCTGGGTATTAGTACTTATTGTTATAGACAGAGTTCCAGATGGCCCCCTCTCATCCTGCCCCCTTTAAATAATCGCAGGGACTGTAAATATGATGTATTTTACTCCAGTGACTGGGTTTTATTATATAGCATAGTTCAGGGATGGGCAAACTTTTTGACTCAAGGGCCACAATGGGTTCTTAAACTGGACCGGAGGGCCAGAACAAAAGCATGGATGGAATGTTTGTGTGAACTAATATAAATTCAAAGTAAACATCATTACATAAAAGGGTACGGTCTTTTTTTTTTTAGTTTTATTCATTTCAAATGGGCTGGATCCGGCCCGTGGGCTGTAGTTTGCCCACGGCTGGCATAGTTGATTTTAAGAAAGAAAAATTATCCAAAAGGGCCTGACCAAATCACATAAATCCTTTCAATCTATGTCTCGAGATCAGAGATCAAGTGAGAGATTGGAAACTCAAGGTGGATGGGATGGGGCAAGTACTCAGTTGCTGGCTTGAAGGTGGAGAGGGCCATGTGGTAAGAAATGCAGGGAGTGTCTAGAAGCTGTGAGAGCTGTAGGGTGACAGGCAGCAAGGAAATGAACCTTAGTTCTACAATTTGGCCAAGGGCAGCTCATAGCAGATTCCTTCCCAGTCTATACATAAAGGAAGCCCTGCTTGCACCTTGATTTTAGCCCTGTGAGTCTCTGACCCAGTCACTCTGAACTCCATCTGTGAGCTAATACATGTATTGGTTTTAACCACTAAATTTATGGTAATTTATTACACAATAATAGAAAACTAAAACAGTGTTAGTCTGCTGATATGCTCTAGGACTTAAAGCCAATGGCGTGGCCTCTCCAAGCCTTAATTTTCGCATATTTATAAATAATATCTCTACTCCACATATCATATTCCATCTGGTTATAATAATCAAATAGGATAAAATATGCAAACTTAATTGTAAACAAAGTGCTACAAACCTGTAAGGGATTGACATTATATAACACATGAAATCGTTTATCCATTCCAATTTCTAAAGCAATAAAATATAGGAATTATTCATTTCACTAAAACACCAAATTCAGACAAAATAGTCATGAGAGAATAAATCATCATAGGATCTAGGGTTTGATTTTAACTCTGTTGTTGGTAAAGCTGCATGAATTTGATCAATATACTTAATCACATTGAGCCTCAGATTGTTAAAGTATAAAACACATTTAATGTCCAACACAGCTTTGTTGTTGAAGATTAGAGGTAATACATACACATTGTTCTCACTTGAGACACACACAATGCATCTAATATTAATGTATATCATGTATAATACAATAATTCCATCTATAATAATAAAAGCATAATATGCTAATTAGACCAGAAGTCCTTCCGGATGACTTTCCGGATGAAGCTGGGGCTGCGAGGGAAGCCTGGGTTCCGGGTATCAGAGGGAAGCTGGTGCCGGCGGCCTGGGGAAGGAAGGCCTACTCTTGCATGAATTTCATGCATCAGGCCTCTGGTTTTCTATAAAGTGCCCAAATACCTGCATCCTAGCTCTATGCCACTTTCCTTTCTGCCCTGTTCTAGACCAGGCACATTATCTCTTGAGGTACAAGCTCAACATAGAATCTAGAAGACTGGTGTACTTGCCATATTGGCTGCCGGCTTAATCAGGACAGGAACATTCCCCACTCGTCACATCCTCAGCTTTCAATTATGGGTTTTGCATGAAAAAGTTCTGTGAGCAACACAGATAAGCTCTCTTGATTAAGATCATTAAAGGATTCTTTATCTTTAGTTCAATGGCATCTTGCCTGCAGATTTATTAGACTGCTTTTTTGGCACACTGCCTATTTCAGGGAGAAAATATTCCACTAGTACATATAGGCAGGATAAAGATGAAGCACAATTGCCAATTGCACATAAGTAGTCTAATGCATTCCTATTACATAAAAAAAATTCTGTAGAGACTAATATCCAGGAATAGGAAAGAAATTCAGAATATCCTCAAATCCTGCCTCCTGGACTGAGTCAGGTCAGGTGGAGAGCATCTGCTTCATACATGGAAGCACCAGAAATGGGGGTGCTTTTTCAGTATCTTGTAACTAGATTGTTGCCTGGCCCCACAAGGCTTGTTTTCTTCCTATTCTATCTCAAAATTCATAATGCTCATCCACAGAGGGGGTCTCTCCCACTCCTGGTCCCTTGATGGATAATAAAACACTTCATTCTCTAGCTATGTGTTTGCAAAGTGGATATGTTACCAGTGAATCAAATATTTATTGAACACCTACAGTGGGTGAAGGATTTTGCCAGGGCACTGAAAAGAAGCTAAGACTTCTAAGGTACACTTCTTGTCATAATGGAAATGACAATTGGGGTGAGCCAAGAAAAAAAAAATCTCATGAAATTGTAATTCACGTTATAAGAAAATGTATAAATGTCTCTTAAAGTGTGATCCTCTGACCATTGGCAGCAAAATGAACTGGTGTTTCTTTTGTGAACAGTACATTTGATAAATTTGTCTGCACATGATAAATACCACTTACATGACAGAAACAAAAAGTGCTATACAGAACCACAATGCAAGGGGATAATAAGGACAAGTACTCAAGGAAAGACGAACAACAGATGAGTAGGTGAATGTATGAAACAGAGATTTGAATAGGAAATTAGCAGAGGTGATCAGAGAAGGTAATGATGGAAATGTGAATAAGTAATTAGCCAGCAGAAAAAAATGGCACAGGAAGTCTGTGACATTAATAATGATGTGATTATAGATGAACAGTTTTTATCTCTTTTTGTTGCCAAAAATTATGGGCAAAATGGAGAGTCTGAAAGCCTGGAACTTTTTCTTTTTAAAGCATTCATAGTCACACTCTTTTCTGAGAAAAAGAAAGAAAATGGTGAAGGCTAAATGATGACATGCAGTTACATTAAAATATATTTAAAAAAATGAAAAGAGACAGGGTATGTTGCATGATATTGCAGGTTAATAGTGTAGCTATTTCCTTGGGGGTGAAAAGCAAGTATATATAATAGCCAGCAAAATACCTCTTTCAATAACAACATATTCAGGATCCATTTTTAAAAAGGATATATCTGCTACGCTTCCCATTGGCTAATCAGTGAGATATGCAAATTAACTGCCAACAAAGATGACAGCCACACAGCTGAAGCGAGCAGGAGGTTTGCTTGCACCAGTGATGGAGGAAGCCAAGGTTCCCCACCTGCCGCGGCCTCCCGGCCTCAGAGCTGGAGAGAGCAGGACGGCAACAAAGTTTCAATTATAGAAGCCAAACAAACCCCAGATACCTGCTTTCAGCTAGCTGCGGCCTCAGAGCTGGGAGCTCCACTCAAGGCTACAAAGTTTCAATTATAGAATGTAAATAAATCCTAGAATAAAAAAAGAAAAAAGAAAAACAGGAGAGGCTGGGAGCTTCCATCGCTGGGAGGCTTGGCCAGCCTGAAAACGGCCCTCAGACCCTCACCCAGACTGGCCAGGCACCCCAGTGGGGACTCCCTACTCTAAAGGGGGTGTGGCCAGCCTGAAAGCCATAAGCCCCTCACTCAGGCAAGCCAAACCTCCATGGGATGAGGGTCCCCACTTGGGGGGGCTTGGCCAGCCCTCCAAATAGCCATCAGCTCTTCACCCATTCTGGCCAGGCACCACAGTGGGCGAGCTGCCCCCTGGAGGTCAGTGTGCTCCCCCTCCATAGAGGGAGCTCTGCTCAGCCACAAGCCAGGCTGACTGCTGCCAGCACAGCGGTGGTGGCGGGAGCCTCCCCTGCCTCCTCAGCAGCACTAAGGATGTCTGACTGCAGCTTAGGTCTGCTCCCTGCTGGCAAATGGACATCCCCCGAGGGCTGCTGGGCTGCCAGAGGGATGTCTGACTGCCAGCTTGGGCCTGATCCCCCAGGGAGTGGGCCTAAGCCATCATGTGGACATCCTCTGAGGGGTCCCAGACTGCAAGAGGGCATAGGCCGGGCTGAGGAAACCCCCCCACCCCGAGTGCACAAATTTTTGTGCATTGGATCTCTAGTATATAATTAAATATTTAATTTAAAAATGTCTCTCTACTTTTAACTGAGGCAGCAGTAGCTGAACACTTCCTGGAAGAACAGATTGAAATTAAGAATGTGTGAAGTTGTTTTCTGTTTGATTTGTTTTGTTTTGTATGTTTACATTTCACATTTTGCCAGATACACTGGTAATACACCACGTGTTGAAAAAGGGCACTATTTGTTAGCATGTAGTGTCTAAATTTGATTTTCATATCTGCATTACACCTCAATTATAAAAATTATCTGTACATGTGAAAAAAACTAATAAATTCAGGTAAAAATAATAATCTTGATTTCTTCAGAATCCTACAACCCTGAAGTAGTTTCTGATAATCGTTATTTTGTAGTGCATCATTTATCTATATATTCATTAAAAAAAGTGGAATATTATACATATTCTACCTCTTGTTCTTTTTTTCAAATTTGCTAATATATATTGGACGTATTTCTGGACATATTTTGTTTTTTAGCAAGAAAAGAGACTTGGAAAAGGATATGAAGTGAGAAAACCCATTATTCTATGTGTTATGAATCATACCTAAATCAGATTGGCCAGGAAACCAATGGCTAGTTTGCATTCAACTGTTGTTGAATTCCAATCCCAGTTGGCTGCATTTGTGGTGAACTTGGTACTGCTCCTGTGAAATCTGTTTATAGACTCAAGTAATCAGCAATTCTAAATCTTTGTAATAGTGTTATTAGTCACATTATTATAACTTCCAGTTCACTTATTAAGAAATATCAATAGGCTTACTATAATAGTCATACTATTACAATGATGCAGTGTCATTATTTTAACAGCTCAAACCAGCCAATGCCTTATTCTGAAGCTTCCTAAATTGAAACCTGTTTAAAGACTTACACCATATCAATACTACGTTGTTCCCCTGAATAAAATCTTCCATGTGAAACTGATTTTCCACGTGCAGATATAATATAGGTAATGTTATGGTATATTGTTAAAGGAGCCTTGTTTTAAAATATTGCTGAAACGCCCTGGCTGGTTTGACTCAGCAGGTAGAGCATCAGCCTGTGGACTGAAGGGTCCCAGGTTCGATTCTGGTCAAGAGCATATGCCTGGGTTGCTGGCTCAATCCCCAGTGGGGGGCATTCAGGAGGCAGTCAATCAATGATTCTCTCTCATCATTGATGTTTCTGTCTCTGTTTCTCTCTCCCATTCTCTCTGAAATAAAAATAAATAAATAAAAAATTAAAAAAAATTGCTGAAACTGAAAATAGCTTGTGTGTTTTGTTGAAATTATATAAGGAATGAAAACATATATATATATATATATATAGGATTCATAATGTTTTCATGTAACTTCTATTTAATGTAGAGTGTTTGGAGAATAACAAGCAAGGTGTTGGTATTCCTTCTGAAAAGTTTAAGAATCATTATGTTGATTCATTTGCCAGACTTTTATTGAGCCTTTGTAACATTCTAGGTCTTGTGCTACAAGGCTTAATCCAGTGGCTCTTATATTATGCTGTACATCAAACCACCAGAAACCTTTTAAAAATAGCACGATGCCCAGAACACAGCACACACCAATTATGTAAAACTTTCTGGGGCCATAACCCCAAATATTTAAATTTTCCAGGCAATTCCATTGTGTAGCCAGGCTGGAGAATTGATAGTTTCTTATAGGAAAGTTGAATATAAAGATAAAAACAACCTAATCAGCACTTCAATAATATATTCACATGTAAGAAATTTACACTAGGGTAATTAAAATTACAGAGTAAAATGCATTTTTCTTACAATTACAGTGTAGGGTCATATTTCACTTGCTAAAATGTTCAAGGCTCTCTTTGCACTGCTATTACTATCAAGAAGAATAACCGATGAGATGCATGGATAGATATATAGATTGATCGATCAATAGACAATTGCAATATAGCCATTCTGCTTTGAGATCTGTCTGCTCCTTAGTAGATAAAAATGAAAGCTATCTAAATACAAGATCCCATGGGTATAGATCTTTTCTGTGTATTTCCTTTAAAAGGCAGCTCAGAGGCTCATATTGCATATCACAAAGAGCCCATACTTATCCGTTCCCTAAATCTTCCCACTCATAAACAAACATCTGCTAAAAAGCTTTTTCTTTCCCAGAGAGTTATCTCACCAGCATTTCTCTATCCCCATCTGCTTCTTTCGCTAAACTACGCACATCCCCACGTCAAATTCATGAAGTAACCATCATCACACAGCTCCGGAGGTCTACCTATTCCCTGGTCCTCACTATGATATTTTATTCTGAAAAAGAATCCCTTTGGGATTTGGGTGAATTAAATGCTTAATTTTGTGTATGATTGATTAATGGTAAGATATTACTTTGATAATGAGGGCTGGATAGATTGATAGAAAAGAGTGAGAAGAGACAGATGGAGGGGAAATAAACTAAATCAAAGTCTCGCTTCTCAAAACCAACAATTGCTTTTCCTCTGTTCAGAGTAAAATCCAACATCTTCATTTTGGCCCTCAAAACTCCATGAGCAATTGTGGTCCTGCCCCCATAGCCTGTCTCCTTCCCCTACTATTTCTACTCTCACCTCCTTTCTTGAACATACCAAGCTCATTATTTCTGCAAGGCCTTGTCATTCACTATTCCCTCCGCCCAGAACCTGAGATTCTCAACTGGGGTGATTTTTTCCACCTTGGCCATTTCTGCCAACATTTTCAGTGGTTACGACTAGGTAGAGGCCAGGATTGCTTCTCAACACATTCCAGTGCCTAGAATAGCCCCAAAGAACAAGGAATTATCTACCCCTAAATGTCAGAACTACTGAGGTTAAGAAATCCTATTTGAGACTGAGATTTTTCCCCAGATCTCCTCTCCCTCTGTTCTCCTTTGGCCCCTACTTAGGGAGGTATTCCCAGTTTATCTAATCTACAATAATAGCTCCGGCCACACTGTCAGCACTTCCTTACACTGTTTTATTTACTTTTAATGGCAGTTATCAATTTAATGTTATTGATGTTGAAATGTATGAGATAAAAAAAGTATGTTTACCTTGGCCGGTAGGGCACAATTGGTTGAGCATCTTCCCAGGCACCGAAAGGCCGCCAGTTGGATTCCAGTCAGGGTACATGCCGGGATTGTGGGCTCAATCCCCAGTATGTGGTGTGCAGGAGGCAGCTGATTGATGTCTCTCTCCCTCCCTTTCCTTTTCTCTCTCTCTGAAATCAATAAAAATGTAATTTTTTAAAAAGTATGTTCACACTAAATGTCCAATAAGTTCTAAGACAAACCATACTTTCAGTAATGTTAAAATGTGAAGGGGGAAATACCATAAATGCATTTTAGGATTATAAATACAACCTTATCTAGACTTCACAAAAAAAAAGGTAACAAAGCTTTATAAGGTTAAGGAATTTTCCTAGAGCACATAGCCATTAAGAGGTAGAGCCAGAACTTTGATGTTTAGGTTTTCTTTTTGGTGAGTTGGACTGGGGTTGGGCATCGGTTAAAGAAAGCTGAAGGGGCAGGAAAAGACAAAAGAAAAAGAAAAAAGAAAAAGAAGGGAAAGGACAGATGGAGGGGAAATAAACTAAATCAAAGTCTCGCTTCTCAAAACCAACAATTGCTTTTCCTCTGTTCAGAGTAAAATCCAACATCTTCATTTTGGCCCTCAAAACTCCATGAGCAATTGTGGTCCTGCCCCCATAGCCTGTCTCCTTCCCCTACTATTTCTACTCTCACCTCCTTTCTTGAACATACCAAGCTCATTATTTCTGCAAGGCCTTGTCATTCACTATTCCCTCCGTCCAGAACCATTCCAAATAAAAGTATTCATAAACAACAATTTCCCACTCCAGGGCACAGAATTTAGATCTTCTCTAAGCACAATGGATGAGTACTGTTCGAGATGTAAAATAGCAAGGTCATTTGATACAGCTACACTAAAGCAATCAAAATACGTTAACCTTAAAATGCTCTGATGTAAAGTGCAACCAGTATTTGACCACCCAGTTAGGTATCCTCCTTGGATGAATTATTTGTAAGAGACAGAACACCATTATCGTTTTAGGTACTGTTATTGACATAGGAGTGAATAAATCATGTGTCTGCCAACCAGAATGTCATGTAAGAAGGCTGGCATTCTTTGGCTTTTCTGCCCATCTTGATAATGTTTTTATCATGCTACTGGCAACCATAAAGAAAATGTGAAACAGTTGTTTCATCAGCCAAAAATATTCAGGTAAAAGAAGAAAATTGCAATCTGGTACACACAGCCATGGCAAGTCATGTTCAGATGCCCAGAGACAAAGGAGTAAAATCTCTCTGAAGTGGAAGAGGAAGTTACGGAGAACTGTTACAAGCACAGAGCTTTGCCACAACCAAAGAGTTCTTCCTGTAGGGCTTTTGAAACTGGCATAGGGTGTGAGAGTGCCTCCTCCAGGCCCTCCCTGTCTTGGTGAAGGTCCGTATCATGAATTTTGCCATAACCAAGCAAGGGCGCTCAGTGCAGAGACACTGAACAGATTGCGTATGCCATAATGGATGCTCCTATAGATACAAAATAACATGTCAGTGCCCTCTCACAGCCACAGTTCCCAAGGAAAGGAGCAGGTAAAAATAGTCCTAGACAGTTGCTGAGAAGTAAAACGCAAGTTGAAATGGAACCTGTTATTTTTACAATTGTAGATACACCAAACGATGTAACTGGCAGAGATTCTGAAAGAAATTTCAGCTTGAAGGTTAAAAGGTTACAGGAGAGTTTTGGGGCATTAAAATAGTTTTTAAGGAATAAGAATTCATGGTAAGAACGAATACATAGTGGATGTTGCAGACACAAGACAGTGTTTAAGAATGCTCAGGGTTTAGAAAGAGAGAGCTCATTTAGAATTAGGGTTTTGCCACTTACTAATCGCAACATTGGGCTTGTTCTTTGTCTTCTGTGGGTCTCTGCTCTTTAAATGGTAAAATGCGGATAATGGCAAATCCAGCCTCACAGGTTTGGATTGACCACAGACGAGGCATGTTAGAGCAGTGGTGGCTCTCAGTCAGCCTGCAGTAAAGGGGAGAGGGATCGCTGCTGATGGCTTCAACCTGCAGCCTTGTGAGCACAGAAAGTGACACAATCCACATCAAAGATTGTCATCCTTGCCTGTTGATTTTATTTCTTTAAATAATTATTAAAACTGTTGGCACTGGGCAGAACATAAACCATTTAAACCAATATATTTTGCAAAATGAAACCAGAATATAAAATGTCTTCATTTGTTCACCATAAAATAATCATTCTTCTTTACACCTTGCTATATATTTAGGTTGAAAACAGTTATCTTTCTTTACAAATTATGTGGGTTTTTTTTTAATACATACTCACTCCCTTCCCTGCCCTCCCAGCATACAAAAGAAAGACCTCAAAAACACATAACGGCTTTTTTATTTTTTTTCTGTCAGGCGTAGGTTTTGAAGACTTTACAATTTATGGTGGTCAGGTGGGAAAACAGAGTTTTCTAAAATGCAAACGTTTCTAAAAAGACCAGTGACTCCTCTGGCAGCGCTGGCTTCAAATGATCTGCCCACTGAGAGCATCGCGGTTTGATGTATCCATTCCCCAAAAGCTGATTCAGCCTTTAGACTCCCGCAGGCTCCGCATAAGGTGGCTATAAAATGAGAATAATAAAAATAAGGCTAGCGCTTACAGATTTAATCTAAAGAACATTTATTTCTGATCTCACCTCTCATGTTAGAAGTAACATGATGATGATCTTTTTTAAAAAACGCATGTTTTTTGTACTTCAGTAAATTTTCTTCAGGTAGGACCCAAAGAAAAAATGTCTTGTCCTTAGTTTGGTATTTATAATGATCTGTCCATTTTGAACTGAGCTCTCAGACACAGGGCCGAGGTCTTTTGCTTTGATGGTCTTGAGGGCCATCATTTATTCTCAAATGCGTTGACTTGGCAGCAAAAAAGTAGTAGTGCTCTGCCCGGCTGGTGTGGCTCAGTTGTTGGGCATTGAGTGGTCGGAGAGAGGTCGCCTGTTGGATTCCTGGTCAGGGCACAGGCCACGGTTGCGGGCTTGAACCCCAGTAGGTGGCGTGCAGGAGGCAGCCGATCAATGTTTCTCTCTCACATCGATGTCTCTTTCTCCCTTCTCCCTAAACCTCATCTCTCTCTAAATATCAATAAAAACATATTAAGAGTAGTAGTGTTCTGCAATCAGGAGGCTGTCTTTTTTCATTAAAAGTGCAAATGGTGTTTGTCATACATCTAGGAAGCCAGTTAAATGGAAACTTACAAAAACGGTCCTAACTGACCTAGAATGCATTAGGTTAGGTAGTTAGGCTTAGTAATCCTTAAATTTGAGTGGTTGGAGCAAGAATGCTAGATGTTCCCAGTTCCTGGAAGGGGAGGCACAACAATTAAGACACGTACAAAATTATACCAGTTATAGAAGTCTGCTATAACAGGATGTGACCAGGAAGCCAAGACTTGCATGGTGGCCTTATGTTGTCTACACAATACATAAATATGTTTCTTCTATCCCATCTGACTTTCAGAATTAGAATTGCATAGTCTCGGATTAAGTTATGCCTTCCTCCGATTTAAAATAAAACACCAGTTTATTGCTCCCTTTTGGATTTACACATGTCTGCTTTTTCAGGGCCATGGCTATTGGTTTTCACTCTATATCAATTTCTAATTTTTGTATGGTAAAATATTTACCTTATCCTTTCATAGCCTAACCTTCTTTTTTAGTCGTGTCAATGAATATGGACATATTTTCTTCTGTTGCTTGGTGATTTCTTGCTTTAGCATTTAGATTGGTACACCCAAGATTATTTTCATGCAATAAGTGAATGATTCAGCTTCATTATATCCAAATAGTTAACATTGGAAGCAATTCATTTTTTTTTTAAATCCAACATTGCCATCTATTTGCAGTCCTATGCTCATTATTTGCTAAATACTCATATATTTAGTTCCGGTATGTTTACTCCTATACTGAGAACTTGATCCCCTTCTATGTTTCTTCCCCTCCAGTACCAACTTGCTATCTTATAGCAAGTATTTCAGCCTCTTAATGCAGTTAATTCCAAGCAGGTTGAACTTCACTACTTGCCACTATGTTTATTGCTTTCTACTTTTTCACTTAAAAATACTATTTCTAGGTAATTTTAAATTAAAATGTATTATAGCATCATTTTGTCATGTTACCACAAAATGTTGATTGATGTTTTAATTAGGATATTCATTGAATATAAAATCTTTTATAGGAAATGTTAACTGTGCATTGTTAAATCTTTCTACCAAGAAATACGGTATGTTTTTCTGTCTTCTCTTGTGTCCTCTAGTAGAATTTTAACATTTCTTTCATGTGAGCTATATATTTTTCATATGGATTTTTGGGAATGTAATACATGTGATAACCTATTGGGACTTACTTTTTTAATCTATAAAAATTTATGAGAATATCTTTTGACCTTGTAATTACACAGCTAAAAATTTACCTTGTAGAAATATTTCCCAAAGTGCAGGAAGCTATTTGTACAAGTATGTTGACTAAAGCATTGTTCATAATATTAAAAAAAAAAATTGGAAGCAATTTAAATGTATATCAGTGAGGGGCTGTCAAAATGCAGTGTGGTCATAGTTTCATATATTAGAATGCCCTTGCATCTGTGAAAAAGATTAAGGTAGATTTTTTTTTGAACTGATTTGTAAAACTTTTCAAGCCATATTATTAAATGAAAAATATAAAGTGCAGAACAATGTATATAGTAGGTTGACACCTGTATAAATCTTATATAAATTATAAAAGGATAATTTCACCGCAATATCCATAATCATTTTCATAGATGGACACACAAAAATATTTCATTAGAACCATATGTAAAAATAAACTTTCCTGAGAATTCAGTATATTTCAGACATTGTTCTAATTGTTTTCATATAATATTCATTTAATCTTCATTACATTCATATAGTAGGTAATATTCTCACTCTGATGTTACACATGAACAAACTGGAGCACTGAGAATAAGTAAAGCGCTTGAGAATATATATAGGGAATAAGCAAAAGAGCTGAGATTCAAATTCAAGAAGATCAGCTTCGCAATCAATATTCTGAATTAATGCATATACTTCCTTCTACAAGTGATCACCTTTGAGGGGAAGGCCTAAGGAATGTGGTAGGGATCACTTTGTAACTTTCTGTTTTAATATTTACCTTGTAACTATAACACTTTAAAAAGTCTAAAATCATGATACCAAATTTTATGCAATGGATGTGGATATTTTTATTTTTAAAAATAATTTTTGAAGCCATGCAAAGCCTAAGACATGCTATATTAATAAATTTAACAGTAGGAGAATAAAGCAGATGCCCACGTGAGGGTCATTATCTTAGAGAAAATGCGTCTTCCCTGTGCAGGAAGACAGCTGGTGATAAAAGGGGCAAGGAGAGGAGCGTGGCACCAAAGGGGAGCGAGGAGCATAAGACAGTCTTTCTGAGTCCAGCCACCACTATGACCTTCTGAACGGAGCATGTGTCAATCTACCTTTGAATTGATAGACGCTGTTAGCCACCGATGGCAAAGCATCAGATATGCAAAAATATTCTAAATCTACCTAAACTATAGCCTTTGACTATTGGACAGAATTATTACTTATGCAGCACGATTCATACCATTGTCCCTAGTTTTAATTTATCATTCCTTTCCTATAGAAATGGTGATGTAATAACATTATAAAATTATGTGAGAGGTGTGATAGAAATACGACCTGATGGAACAACTGGGTTGTTGCATTAAAATAAATGTTATGAGTTACATAGTGTTTAATCGTTTCTGGCTGGTGTGAAATAATGCTGTAATTGGGATTTATCCAAGGTGGGGTAGTATTAATGGTATGGATTCACTTTTCAAAGACTCGGTTGCTTTCTTCTTCAAGTTATTTATGCATCACTTACTGCTCCAAAGAAGACTTAGGTTGGATCCCCTGTGTATTTCTTCTAGAGTTCTAGAATCCAGGGTGTGTGTGTGTGTGCAGATGCACGTATAACTGTGTAGTGATATATATGATATATGTAACAGTATTTGAAGTGACAGCTAGACATGTATGCAAGTTCTAGGCTAAAATTGAAAAGCAGAAGAAGATAAGTAGCAATGCCCCCACAGCCTTACTCTAAATGCAGGTGCTAGATAACTTAGCACAACTTCTGAAGGGGTGGATGGGGATGTAACAAGTGTAAGGAAGGGATGGAAGGGAGATTCCTAAAGAAGCATGGAAGGGTGGGAAATTAGGAAAATAAAAGGACAGCTCAGGTCCTACTTTTCTCACTTTCTTGCTGTGGTTCCTCAAGACACTAATCGGACTGAAGTTTGGGGAGGAAGAATGTGAAATTGGACTGGATATTTCACCACCTAAAAATTAGAAGGTCTGAGAACTGAAGGTAACTGTATACTATCAATTGATGGAAGTAGCGGGGAAGGGAAATGTGATGGTTAATTTTATTTGTCAACTTGATGGGACCATGGAACCTTAATATGTAGTCACACATTATTATGGATGTTTCAGTAGAGGTCTTTTTGGGTGAGATTAACATTTTATTAAGTAAACTCTTTAGTAAATCGGTGCTCTCCATCAGGTGGGTGGGCCTCATCCAATTTGTGCACGGCTAGAAGGAAACAAAAAGACTGACCTCTGGAACAACAGTAAATTCTGCAGTGGGCAGCACTGAATGGCCTTTGGACTTGAACTGCAATATCGGCTCATCTCTGGGTCTCTAGCCTACTGGCTTATACTGCAGATTCAGGCTTTCCAGCTCCACAGTCGCATGAGGCAATACCAAAAGAAACTTTTTTCCCCCTATATGTGCACATCCTATTGGTTCTGTTTTTTTGTATTATTATTTTTTTGAGAACTCTAAAACAGGTGAAAAAAAGAGCACACTTGAATCGCTAGTGGAGAAAAAATATGCCTGAAGAAGCCTGGCCCACTCAATAAAGTGTTTTTAACACCTAGATCAGTGGTCGGCAAACTGCGGCTCATGAGCCACATGTGGCTCTTTGGCCCCTTGAGTGTGGCTCTTCCACAAAATACCACGTGCGGGCGCGCACAGACGGAACGCTGTGGAGTGAAAGAAGATGTAGTGGTGAGGATTGAGAAAGGTATGTTGAGATGGTTTGGACATACAGAGAGGATGAACAAAAGGAGATAGACAAAACAAGTACACAAGAAGAGTGTGGATGGGAGAGTTGGAAGGGGTCGGCCATCAGCGAATGTACCTCAATCAGATTAAATTCGTTTTTAGCAAAGGCCAGCTTAGGAGTACCCTAATTAAGTTAATAACAATGTACCTACCTATATAGTTTAAAAAAATTTGGCTCTCAAAAGAAATTTCAATCGTTGTACTGTTGATATATGGCTCTGTTGACTAATGAGTTTACCGACCACTGGCCTAGATGAACTTTCTCTTACAATGAAGAGTGAAGAAAGATTCCCGAAAAAAGAAGGAAATACAGCAGATTTTCTTTTGCATGTCTCCTCTGGTTTAGGTCACTCCTCTTTCTTCCCAGCCTTCCCTCAGGAAGTCTTGCAGTAGGTTCTGCCCTGAAAAAAGGTTGAATTGGTCTCTTTCTGTTACTAAATCCATGCCATATCATTCTTCAGAAACCCTTTCCAAAGCAAACCGAGGTATCTGCTATAAGATTGTTTACAGATGTGTAACACTTCCCAAATAAGTGAAGTTCTCCCCTCACACACACACACTCTTTTTAAGCTGAATCTTCTAATTAAACAAAGCATGTGAGGTCGCACAATTATTGAATCCACTTTGAGTAGAATCGCAGTCTTCCATGTTGCACATTCTGTCACCAATCCCTACTCACAATGTTACCTACCTCAGGACAATAAATCACCTTAGCTTCCAATACGAAGTCCTCACATCAGTGCACCTTATATTTCAATGTCTTTCGACTAATGACATGAATGCCTTAGACATGCAAATTTATGACACTGCATGTACACTCAGTGATGGTGTAAAAATAGCTTAACACTCTCTCTCTCTCTCTCTATCTCTCTCTCTCTCTCTCTCTCTTTAAATTCTTGCCAAAGTGAAGCAAAGAGGATTCATTAGATATACTTGAGAGAAGTAGATCAAATAGTTTATTTAATCTTTCAGGCAATGGTCATTTTTTTCACTATCTTGATGATTAAATTCTAAATCCCTTCCATGGTCTAAACTGGGGGTGGGCAAACTTTTTGACTCAAGGGCCACAATGGGTTCTTAAACTGGACCGGAGGGCCGGAACAAAAGCATGGATGGAGTGTTTGTGTGAACTAATATAAATTCAAAGTAAACATCATTACATAAAAGGGTACGGTCTTTTTTTTTTTTTAGTTTTATTCATTTCATAGTTTGCCCACGGCTGGACAGAACTGACTTTAGTGTTCCTACTAAATATCTCCCTGCTGCCTGAATGCACCAGGACAGAGGACCCTGTGCTCGATTCTATCTGGGCTTCTCCTCTCATCCTCAGCACAATGGCACCTGATGACATCAGCCCAACTCTCTGCTGCTCAGTGAAAAAACACTCCCAAGTTCAAGCCAAGGAAAGGTGGGGTAAACTTAGACAAGACGTCTATATGTTCTCACACAGTCACCCATGTAATATTATACTTTTGTCATAAGCTAATGTGATTGGAGGTAGAGAACCCAGTGACACATAACAAGGCTCCTGATAGTGACAGGTGGCATTACCACTGGGATGTGCTGGGTCTCTAAATGACTGCCTGGAGCAGAGATCCCAGGGTGACCCAACTTGACTGTGGCATGGAAGGAAATAAACATCATTGTGGTAAGCCCTTCAGAGTTTGCGTGTTACAGCAGTTAGCGTTACTTACCATTAATAATAGAGATGGTATAAACATTAGCTACAGTAATTTATTTTCACACTTTGTTCATGCTATTCCTAATTCTAAAATTACCTCCTTCTGTAACATACATATCTGCCTACCAAATCTCTTTTTTCCCCCAAGCCCCAATTGAACTTCTCCTTTCTCCCTGGTGAGAGAACTTCTTATTGCCGCAGAACATATTACTTGTCTTATATCCCTCTTTATGTCATAATACATCTTTATGCAGTACCCAATAGATTTTTGTATATTCTTTACCAATTAGTTCAATACTTTGCACACATACACGTGCCAAACAAAATAGGTATGTCCTACTTCTGATACCCATTCATAAATCCATTCATATTTTATTGCCTCTAATTGTGCTAAATAACTATAGTTTTATATTTAGCTACAAAATATTTTAGCACCGTTTCAATTAAAATGATTAATGGAACCCTAGCTTCTTTGGCTCAGTGGATAGAGCATTGGCTTGTGACTGAAAATCCCCAGGTTTGAATCCAGTCAAGGTCACATGCCCAGGTTGCGGGCTCTATCTCCAGTGTGGGACGTGCAGGAGGCAGCCAATTTAAAAATAATAATAATTAATGGAAAAGTTGATCATTTTGAAAATTGAATTTTCAAGTTGAATTTTCACATTTGTTAGAAGAAAAAACGGGAGTACCGTCTATTGCACAATTAGCTTTTGTGACAGACTTTGCAGTTGAATCTTCAGTGAGAAGTTAAGAGTTCTTCTCATTTTAGGAACCATTAACATTTCCAAGTTCCAGAATCCTGAGGTCAGCAGTAAGCAGTCTAAATGGGTACCCACGAGGAAGTCAGCACATGTCCCCAAAAGTAAATTCTTATCCCCTTATCATAAGAAGCAGCTATTAAGTAGTTATGGAAGTAAATTTTAAATTCCCTGGAAGAAAAGGTTGACAAAATTGAATTATGAAGAAGAGCAAAAAAGATTAAATTACCAGAAGAAGAGCAAAGTCTTTGTAGCACCTTCAGGCCCATGAAGTTTGATGAAGTAGAGAGTAGGAAGGCTACAAGAAGATAACACTACTGAATTTGAAAATGTTTGGGCTGTCCGCATGTACAGTCTGAATGGTGTAAACATTGCATGAGGGTGAGGGGTAAAGGGGATTCAAAAAAGTTAGCATTAGGGAGTCTTAAGACCAGCATATTTCTCATCCTAGAATCATGGCTATCAGGTCAACCCCTCTCATTTCTGAGATTAGCAAACCGACTTTTAGAGAGGTTAATTAAAGTTGGGACATCACTCCAGATTTTAAAATTTGAAATTATGTAGTAAGTCCTGCATGAACATAAACTGGTTATTATAACTCCTCTGATTTTTTTAAAAAAAAATAAAAACCATTTGAACAGCCCTGGGCCAACACAATTTTTAAATGGCATTTTTCCCATTTAAAAACGGGTAATATATATTGGATAAACTCTGTGTTTGTTGTTTATCCCACTTTTGCTCAGGTAAGGAGGTCAGAGCACAGCTGTTTCTGAAAGTTCTCTCAGTTCTTTCCAAACATCAGAGTTAGATACTCACCGACTGTATCTCCAAGCAAGTCCACTCAGCATAATTAAGTGGACACAGGATGGCCACTTTGGACATGTCTCTCCATGAGGAAGGGACTCTGGCTCAGGATCCTTCAGTGACTAAAATAGCCCTAGAGAAGGAAGATATCTGTTATACCCACAACTCTTGTCAGTTCTTTTCTTTCGTTTATTATATTTCATTCTGTGAATACTGATTAAGTTAGCATATAGATGAAACTCATCAAAAAGATAGCTATCCGCAAGGAACTCCCACGGGAATACTCATTTAGGAATGAGTTAGGCATTAACTTTTCCACACTGGGAATTTGAATAGACCTAGGAGGCCTATGTAAATGCACAAAGATCAGTAGAACGACTATTAAATCATCTAAATAAAAGATGTTGGTAGCTTGGAACAGAGTAGTAACAATAGGCAGACTGAAAAGGCATGTGTTTTAAAGGTAAAAAACAAAGAGTTTTACTAAGGGTTGAATGGAAGTGTAAGAAAGATAGAAATCAAGAATAACTCCAAAGCTCTAGGAATTGAGGAGCAGCAAGAATAGCTAGAAAGTTTCAATTGTTGTAACATTGTGGGGACAACAGGTTTAGGGGCAAAGACCAGAAGTTAAGTTTTGGATATGGCATATTTGAAATATCAGTTAAATTTCATACACAAGCTATCAAGTGGGCAGTTAGGTAAGTGACTGAAATTCAGGGGAGAGGTTCAGGTTATAATTATGCCAAGGGAGCAAGTTTATAGGAAGAAATGAGGTTCCAGGCCTGATCATTGAGGGTTTTGAAATTTTAGAGGCTGGAAAAGAATGAGAGAATGTACAGAGAAGTCAGTTATGGGATAAATCAAGGAGTAATTAGTGTCCTGGAATGTATTGTTGATGTTGGACTTTCTAATCCAATTTTTATTTTATTTTACATTATCTTAAACTTTTTAGGCCCAAACTCCTAAATCATTCTCTTCTTGCTTTTATTAAAAAAATCTAGTCATATTAGGACTTGCAAATACAGTAATTCAAATAACCTGTCAAGCATTTGGTAACCTTTCTTTCAAATCTACACTTCTGTAGTAATTTCATTAATTAAGTCAATGAACTCCCCATGTACCCAACAGAGTTATCAGTGACTTCTTAAACTTTATTGATAAGTTATTCCAGACACAGAAATTCAGGCAAAATCCTAAATCACACATGCAAAAGAAAAATACAACTTCAAAGTTTAAAAAAGGCCAAACGTATCATCAGGTCTCTCATTTCGAAGCTTAATGAATTAGGGTGGTTGAAATATTCATGTTCCTGGTGGGTGTTGAGCAAATTTTTAAAAATGAAAATAAATTACCAGTCTGCCTTCACCCCCTCAGTCACATTTTGTACAAGGTTGTGAGGTAAAGGGTGACAAGTAGAGAATCTTTCTCTCTCTCTAACCTCTTCACCCAATCAATCACCCACGTTCACTTAGTTCTTCTGGTTCATTGCTAACCTCCTCTTTGAAGATGTTGTTCTTTGGTAGATGTCAAAAATCACTTTTTTCCTAGACGTTGAAAATGCTTCCTACATCTGGCTCTGCTTTTATTTTCTTTGCATATTTTCCCATCATAAATATACCCATTAAAATAATCACATTCAAATGCATTGGAATAGTTTCCTCTTTTTATTCTCATTTTTTTCATATTCCTCATAGTATTTATACTTTCCAGTTCTCTTTTTCTTGCTCATTGTGATAATGTTATTAGTGTTTCAGAAAATTTGAGTTTTGTTGATCAACTCTAGTTTCTTTCATTCATATTTCAATAAATTTTGCTTTCATGTTTATTGATTCATTTTCTTCCTATTTCGTTGTTTTCTTTTTCTTAGTTTGCAGTTTTTTGAGTTATGAGCTTTAGTTTTTAAATTTTGAGTTTTTTCTGGCATGTACACTTAGAGACTCTACGTTTATTTCTGTAAGCCGCTTTAGCTGCATGTCATGGTGTGCTTTTATTTGTAAGTTTTCCAAAATTTCAGGGATATTTCTTCCCCATTGTAATTCAGACTTATTTAAATGAATATTTTCAAGTATGCACATTTGTCTTTCACTGGGCTATCCAAGGTCATTTATTGTTAATTTTTAATTTTATTGTGTTGTCTTCAAATAATATAGCCTTTATGATCCCTGCTCTTTGTTATTTCTTAAAATTATCTTCTGTGGTTTAATAGATTCTGTGTATGCTTAAAACGATATAATTTAATAATTTTAAACACAAAGAGCTACCTTAGACAAATCTGGTTAATAGCAGTAAACCAATCCTCTATTCAAGAATGAAATATTTATTAGACACCTGTAATATTGTAAATATATTGCAATAAACAAAACAGATAAGGTTCCTGTTCTCATTGAGTCTCATCAGAAAATAGACAATAAACAAGCAAATAAATCTATTATGTACCAACACATAATTAATTGAGTAGAGATAATAGAGTAGAACAAAGTGGATGAAGAGCACTGCGAAGGGAAACTGCAAGGCTGTTCTTTTATAAAGATCGGGCAAGGCTTTCCTGATGAGATGACATTGGAGACAGGACAAGGAAGAGGTGAGGGACGGCTTTGTGATTAAAGAATGAAGGTCAAGTGCAAAGGCCCTGAAGCAAGAGCATTCTGGGTTTAATCCAGGCATAGAAAGGAGGCTGGAGTTGCTGGAGATCCTTGAGTAAGGGACAGTATTGGTTAGAGAGGGTTGGTGGCCTGACTGCAGAGCGGCTTGAGAGCTACGAAGCAAGATCATTGGCTTTTACTCTAAGTGACATCACTGGCTTTTACTCTAAGTGCGGTGGAAAATCTTTGGTGGTTTTTGAACAGGAAGTGCTGTGATCTGATAGGAATTCTTTTTTTTTTTTTTAATCAGGCTGTATTGCAGGGTTGAGAATAGGCTTAGACAATGCATTTTTAGGGCATACTCAGTATTAAGATCTTTGCCCACCCTCACCCACCAAAAGAATGATCATTCAGAAAAAATTATTACCTCTGGTTGGGGTAGGGAACAGGGAAACAGGATCAAAGACCATGAGTTCATTGAAGTTACCATCAGGGCTCTAGTTTTCATAACGGATGCAGGTTTACTATGTTATTAGAAATAAACAAGCCCTGGCCAGTCTGACTCATTGCTCAGTGGGTGGTTGGAGTGTCGGTCTGCACACCAAAGGGTCTCGGGCTCAATTCTTGTTCCAGGGCATATATCTGGGTTGCAGGTTCCAACCCCCTAGCTTCAATCGGGGCTCCTGCAGGAGGTAACTAATCTCTCTCTACCTCTCTCCATCTCTCCCTCCCCCATTTGTCTCTCCTACCTTCCCTCCTTGGGTGAGGATTACTGAAAAATAAATAAACACACAACAAATAACTAAATAGGAGCTATCCACTTGTTTCATGACACAAACATTGCAATTAACCTAGGTCCTAGCAAAATAAACATTTTTATTAGAAATATAAAACTTTACAGTAAAACTTCTCATTTGTTTTTATCCCTCTCTCCCTCTCTATCAAGAGTCAATTGAAACACTAAATATATTTCTGCCTCTTCCAATTTCAAGATTCTGTGGCTTTTTACAAATGCCAACAGTCATACAACTCTAGGAAAATCTTTTGATATTCATTTTTATTGTAATATAGACTATAAATGCATTTTCATTCTGCTTCTTGAACTTAAAAAGCTTGTCTGGTTAAAATTGCAAACCCAGGCAGTGAGGGCTCATTATTTTGAATCACAAACTGAGATGATTTTATATAAGGAAATATAAGGTATGGAGAGGGGCCAGAGAGAACAAAAGAAGATGTTAAGGTGGTATGTTAAAGGCCAGAGGAAGAACTGCTGATTCTACTTTTATTATTTATTTTTTATTTTTTATTGATTTCAGAGAGAAGAAGGGAGAGGGAGAGAGAGACAAAACCTTCAACGATGAGATAGAATCATGGATTGGCTGCCTCCTGCATGCCCCCAATTGGGGATCAAGCCTGCAACCTGGGCATGTGCCCTGACCAGGAATGAAACCATGACTTTCTGGTTCATGGGCAGATGCTTAACCACTAACACTGGCCAGGCATTCTGATTCTATTTATTGGCTTTTGGGGGGAGTTTTTATTTGTTTGTTTGTTGTTGTTGTTTTACATTCAGGTGTATTATGTTTAGATAACTGAGTGACTTGAAAATTTGGCTCTTAGGGGCAGAAAAATAGATACAGAAACTCAACCAGGATTCACCTAATCCATCTCGCTAGTCTTCAGATCATTCTGAGTAATTCTTCATATTGCAGAAGGGTTAGATTGGATAAACAATATGCTTTCCCTGAACTCATGTTTTTTGTTTTTTAAAAAAGCTAATATTTTAAATCAAACCAAGCATCCATTTCAAACACCCATGAGTTACCAGAGGGGAAACTTCACATCCCAAAGATTTGGTTGTGTGGGTTAGAGTCATTGTTTTTCGACCCTACGTGCATCAGTTAAATTGAAATATTACTTTTACAATCTGGAAATCATTTTAGTATAACAGTCACACACACTATTCTGGACTGCTAAAAGAATTGTAAGTATATTACATGTTTATTAAGAGTCATTATTGCCCTAACCGGTTTGGCTTGGTGGGTAGAGCGTCAGCCTGCAGACTGAAAGGTCCCAGGTTCGATTCCGGCCAAGGGCATGTACCTTGGTTGCGGGCACATCCCCAGTAGGAGGTGTGCAGGAGGCAGCTGATCGATGTTCCTCTCTCATTGATGTTTCTAACTCTCTATCTCTCTTCCTTCCACTCTGTGAAAAATCAATAAAATATATTAAAAAAAGAGTTATTATTAAATAATAGTCACCTGGCCATTTACCATAAACTGGTTGTGCTTTAACCAAAGCAGGCAAGACATGGAGGCAGCTCAGAATATGTCTCTGGTCCTTTGTCTTTAGGTCCAGGTAGGTACGACGGAGGTTTGGGACGTAAGCTTCTGGACATTTCAACTGAATGCTTTATCTTTCCTATTTTAGAGCCAGTAAACCAGGGGCAAGCTATGCAAGGCTGTGCTCGGGCACCGCAGACTTTTACCTTCGTTACTACTTAGGGTTAGGGTGGAAGAATGCATCTGGGCTTCCCACTGCTACATTTCAGCATTTTATTAGCATGTGAGGCTTCCCGAGTGAGTGTTTCCTGTGACAGATGATTTTGTTGTGCCTTCTCCATGGCAAGCATCAATATCCACTCGTCTATCGAGGATTCACTAGAGTGAGCACCCTGCAGTCACTGCTTATGAATTGTAAATGCGTCACAATTATGGCCCCCGAGGTACAGAACACATTTTTCATCGTGATTTGTGGGGCCCGTTTTTATTGGGAATGAGCCTACAACTGCCAGATTCATTAGCTACCTCAGCTACGCTGGTCAGAGCCTTTGTGTGTTTGTGCATTAGGCTTTCTTAATCAGAGAAATAAGCTTACATAATTTCTTTTAAATTACCACGTAGTGGGGAAGGAGGTAGGCAGCACGGGGAGATTTGTGAGGAAAACAACTATAAAACAGAAATGCCAAGAGTGGATTCACATTAAAAACTGTTTAATGAGCAATAAAATGCTGCTGCAGTGATTCCACGGGATGCACAGCATGGGCCGGGCAGGAGCGGTGCGCGCGGTAATTCCTCTGGAGGATGGAGCAGTTTAGAGTCCAATTATTTTCTGCTGCTCGGGTGTTCCCGTCGGATTGTCTGTCCCCCTTTTTTCCTTCTGTTTGAAGTTAGTAACAGTAAACTGATGTTGAGATACTTTCCAGCAAAAATAATTCCAGGGGTTGAGTATGACCTCACTTCTGCATGAAGACCACAAGGAGAATCTCAATGTGGGACAAACTGAAAGAAATGCTTCCACTGAAAGGAGTATCATACGCATAAAAACAGAGAAAGCCGCCGAACCGGTTTGGCTCAGTGGATAGAGCGTCGGCCTGCAGACCCAAGGGTCCCAGGTTCGATTCCGGTCAAGGGCATGTACCTTGGTTGCGGGCACATCCCCAGTGGGGGGTGTGCAGGAGGCAGCTGGTCGATCTCTCTTATCGATGTTTCTAACTCTCTATCCCTCTCCCTTCTTCTCTGTAAAAAA
>NW_006292696.1:12278898-12297672 GCF_000327345.1 Myotis davidii
AACAGAGAAAGCCTAGTCCAGCCAGCAGGGCGCAGTGGTTGAGCATCGACCCATGAACCAGGAGGTCATGGTTTGAATCCCAGTCAGGGCACACGCCAGGGTTGCAGGCTTGATCCCAGTGTGGTGTGTGCAGGAGGCGGCAGATCAATGATTCTCTCTCAGCATTGATGTTTCTTCTCTCCCTCTCCCTTCCTCTCTGAAATCCATAAAAACATGTTTAAAAAAAACAACAACAAACATCAATGGAAGAAAAAGGAGTCTCATGTAATACTTTAAACAATAAAGAATTTAAATTGAAAGAACAAAAACAACAACAAACAGAAAAAGCATAAAGGATAAGTGCATTTCTTCAGGACACCACTCAAAGATGTTTGTTCAGAAATAATACGGGATTTGGATATATTTATACATAAATATATAAATATTTATGCATTATTTACATTTACATAATTATACTTATTATTTATAAAATGCTGGTACATTTCCAAATATTTATATTTAAATTAGGTCATATCTACATTAATGACTTAATGCCATTGGCACTTCTATATATATAAAAAGCTAGTGACCAGACTGGAATGCTGTAATGATCAGAACAACCAGTCTCTATGACACCCACTGCGGCAAGCGAACTGGCCTGATCAGGGGGGTGGGGCCAGCCGGCCAACCTCCCGATGGGTCCCAACCACCCCAATCAGCCCGCAGCCCCTCCCCCTGACCGGCCCCACCCCAGATTGGCCCCCTTACCCCAATCAGGAGCAGGACTGGCAGCCAACTGCCTGCGACCCCCCAGGCTGCCACCCCATGGGCTCCCACCACCCTAACCGGCCTGTAGCCCCTCCCCCCAGCCAGTTCCACCCCTGTTTGCCCCCCCTACACCAGTTGGGTGTGGGGCTGGCCAGCCAACTTCCCATGGCCCCTGCCCTGGCTGCGAACCTTGATTGGCTCCCCCACCACAACTCGGCCCCTCCCCCCAGGCAGACAACCCCTGATTGGGCCCAATTGGGGTGGGCCGGCTGGACCCCACCCATGCACAAATTTGTGCACTGGGCCTCTAGTATTAAATAAACATCTACCAGGCCATGTACTAGATTGTTTGAGGATTTAACAATAACACAGACTCTTCACCTCATGGAACTTACAGTCTAATTTGGTTATGAGAAAGTTGTAAAGCAATAACCCACATTGAAATCTACACTAATAAAAGAGAAAGATAAAAATTGACCATACCTTCATGATGCCCACCAGCCAATCAGGAGTGAGTATGCAAATTAACCCAACAAAGATGGTAGGCTAATTTGCATACACAGGCACCAAGCAGCTGGGGCGGGATGCTTGCGTCATCACCATGGCAAGGATGCAGGCATTCCGCGCCTCCCCAGCTGCTCCAGACCTCTGGGCAGTGTGGAAAGGCAGCTTCAGCCAGAGCGAAGGCAGTGCCGGCAGCCAGGGGAAGGAAGGCCCATTCTTGCACAAATCTTCATGCATTGGGCCTCTAGTATAATTAATAATAGTGCTATGAAGGAGAGGTACATGCTATTATGGAAGTGAGTGATGGAGGACATGGACTGGTTTGTTCTTTGTCTCTCATAATAAAACTCATCGTTTGGACCCTTTAACTTCTGTCTGGACTTAACCTATCAGTGGATCAATCTGGTATTAGAGGAGCCCTAGCAAATTAAACATTTTGAATAGAAATATAAAAGCACAAGAACAATACTTCTTTTTTTAATATATTTTATTGATTTTTTACAGAGAGGAAGGGAGAGAGATAGAAAGTTAGAAACATCGATGCGAGAGAAACGTCGATCAGCTGCCTCCTGCACATCTCCCACTGGGGATGTGCCCGCAACCTAGGTACATGCCCTTGACCAGAATCGAACCCGGGACCTTTCAGTCTGCAGGCCGACGCTCTATCCACTGAGCCAAACCGGTTTTGGCAAGAACAATACTTCTTTTCACTTCGCTTATCTTCAAGTGCTCTTAAGATAGTACAAATGTTTACTCCCTTCACTGACAGTTCATTTCATGTGTCAACTTGGCTAGGCTATGGTGCCCAGCTATTTGGTTGAACACTGATCTAGATTCCACAGCAATGGTATCTTTTAGATGTATTGAACAATTACCATCCTTAGGCTTTATGCAAAGCAGATTATCTATAATAATAAAAGCGTAATATGCTAATTAGACTGGACTTCCTTCCAACTATCCTTCTGGGGCTGCTGCTGCGAGGGCTGGGGCAGCAGCCGGGGCTGCCGCCTCGGCCCTCAGAGCCCCTTGCATGCATTCCGCGCATCAGGCCTATAGTACTCCTTAATGTGGGTGGGCTTTATACAGTTGGTCTTAAGGGTACAAACCAGGGCTTCCTGGAGAAAAACAAGTTCTTCCTTAAGACTTTAACACGGAAATCCTGCCTGAGTTTCAAGCCTGCTGGCCTGCCCTATGCATTTCAGACTCAAGGCTGTAACATGAACTCATATTTGAATAGCCAGTCTACCAGGCTATACTATAGTATTGAACTTACCAGGCTAGTGTGATAGTGTGAGCTAATTTTTTTAAAAAAAATCTCTCTCTCTCTCATGTATATATCTTTCATTTATTCTGCTTCTCTGAAGAACCGTATCTGATACGCTACTAAACTGCTATGAAATAGAAACCTGCAGTTGGCTTTCCTAGAGTCCAAAAGAAGAAGAAATGAAGCTTCATGTGTAAATAATTTAGCAAGGAGGTACTTCCAGTAAGAAACTAGTAAAGGGATGGCAAGAACACTACCATCAAAAGGGAGGAGTCCCATCAAAAGAGCAATTTCACCAAGGTTTTAATCTCAACCTGGTTTTATGAGAAGTGAACTACACCTGAGAATTGCTCTTACCATGGAGAAAGGGAGCTTAACTTTCAGACTCTACTGCAATCAGTCCTTGCGTATGTACTGCTGCCTTTCTGTGCTGCTGGTACATGTTGTTAGGAGCAATGCACAGAGACACTGTGCAATGGTAAGTTGGGTCTGCAGGAATGTGAGTGAAGCCCGGACATTCACCTTGCAGAGATGGTTAATAAATGTGGTTGGTTTTGCCTAAGCCGTGCCATGTGCCAACTACTTTAATGCACAGTGGCAAATCATAGAGTGCTAGATTAAACCTAAACTTTAAGGTGGTTGTATATCTCTTAGACAGGAAATAAATATTTCTCCCTTTCCTTCTGCCAAAGAACATGAAAAGAGTGGTAGGTCAAACCCCATCACAGTAAATCAATCAATAGCTGGCACCCTACTATGTTATCAGCACTACACTGGATGCTGAGAAAGAAACACAGATGTTACGTCTTCTCCAGAAGTTGACAAATTTAGAAGAAAAAAATAAATCTAGTTGAACTTGTATTACCTGAGTGACCTTTGAGCCTCTTCTTCATTTATGATGTGCGATGGTAATGATACCTGTCTCATATGACTGATTCAAAGATGAAATGCCTGAAAATGGTTAGCACAGAGAAAAAACACATAAATGAAAGCTATTTCTACTTTTATTCCTTTTTGTGTGTGATAAGCCCTATGATGTTATGGATCTTGTGTGTTCACCATCCCCCCCACCCAGATCCTTGTGTAGTTCCTGACTCATAATAGACATTTCATATATTTTAATGAATAGGCAAGAAACCTTAACTAATATGACCCTTGAAATGTCCTCTTGTTTTTTTGTATTGTTTAACAGTAGAATTTGTTTCAAAAGTAGGATTCTCAGTGGCAAGAAGTTAATGCTAGTTGTTGTTTTTTAGCTGGTATTTAATGCTAAGTAATAATATTTGAGTTGATTGTGTGTGTGTGTGTGTGTGTGTGTGTGTGTTCATTTTTCTTGGGGGATTTACCTATTGTTTATTAGCCTTTAGGGAAATGTCTTAAGTGTGAGGGAAAATAGAAGACATATGGGGTGCAAGTATTTGCTGAGCTGTTCAGTAAATTACATTGCTGAAATATTGCCAAACTCTAGTTCTATTCAGAATGCTTAGTCAGTCTGTGCATTCTCTCCTCATCTGCAAAGTGACTAACTACCTACCATCATCCTTGTCTTCTGATTGCTCTAATTAAGTCAAGTATAGTCTTCCTCTACCTGAAGCTTATTTCTCTCTGGACAAGTTAAGGCTACACCCAGGGTAAAGGGTTGCCTGCATGTTTCTTCATTCATTTACTTATTCTTCAAGGGATATGTATGTCCCTGTTGCGCTGGCTGCCTTAATAGACTTTGGGAATTAAAACGTGAATAAAGCTCTGACTGGTTTTGCTCAGTGATTAGAGTGTCAGCCTGTGGCCTGAAGAGTCACAGGTTTGATTCCTGGTTAAGAGCACAAATCTCGGTTGCAGGTTCAATCCCTGACCCCAGTTGGGGCTCTAGCAGGAGGCAACCAATCGATGTGTCTATCTCATGTTGATCTCTCTCTCTCTCTCCCCCCCTGCCCTCACTCTCCCTCTCGCTCCCCCTCTCCCTCTCCCTCTCCATTATCTCTTCCACTATCTCTAAAAATCAATGAAAAAAATATCCTCACTTCTTGGGTAAAGATTTTTTAAAAAGTTGATAAAAATGTATCTTCTTAAATGATCAAAATCTAGCAGGAGACATGTTTTTTAATATTCACTCGAGGATGTTTTTCCATTGATTTTTAGAGAGTGGAAGGGAGGAGGAGAGACAGAAAGAGAAACATTGATGTGAGAGAGACACATTGATTGTTTGCCTCCTGCATGTGTCCTGACCAGGGCTTGGATCAAGCCTGCAACTGAGGTATGTGACCTTAACCAGAATTGAACCAGGGACCCTTCAGTCTGCAGGCCGATGCTCTATCCACTGAACCAAACCGGCCAGGGCAGAGACATATTTTTAAAAATTGTGCTCTTGTGGTACGTAAAAAATAATAGATTCATTAAACAGATCTTAAGTTTACAATTTAAATTTTTGCTTATGCTTATAGCCATGTGATCACAGTCTATATTTAAAAAATAGTATTCCAGAAGATCCTTGCATGTCCCTTTCCAATCAGTAATTCTTCATCCAGAGAGAACAACTTCTCTGCCTTGTAGCACCCTGGATTAGATTTATTTTCAAAGGGACATTTAAACAGATTATTTTGGCACTATATTAATGTACTATGTAAAGATGGGTCCAAGGGTATGCTAGTTCATAATGAAGAGTAATAGTACCTAAGTGTACAAAAGTAAATCTTAGAGAGTGGTGACATTTCAATTATATTTAGAAGAATTAGTGGAAGCCTATGAAAAAGTGAAGAGAGATTTCTACGCATAATAAATGGCATGCACAGTGAGCATTTTGTGTTTAGTAGGTGAGTAGTAGATCATTTTGTGAGACAGTAGCTCAGTGGTGAGAGAGACATGGGGATAAGATACAAAGGTAAGTTTTCATAAGACACAAATCTTTATATAATACTAGGGGCCTAGTGCACAAAGATTCGTGCACTGGGGGTGGGCCCCTCAGCCCGACCTGCACCCTCTCCAATCTGGGAGTTTCTGTCTGTCTTTGCAATCATATGAGTGAATTGTCTGAGACCCCAACCCAGTTTGGTTTGTTGCTCTCAGAATAATAGAGGCTTTTTTTTTCTTTGCTTCATTGGTGGAGATTTCCTGGAAGTTTTAGGATATCTTCCCTTTAATTTTTCCTAGACACTCTGATTTTACTTATGTCTCTCACCTTTGGTTTCCCTCCATCCCCCACCACAACAGTAACTTACTCCAGGCTCACTTTAGTGCTAGGAGATCCATCTGCCACTAGAACTATGATTCCCAGCATTCCTGGTGCTCCCCATACTATGGACTTCCACTTCTGGTCCTGGGGCTGCCATCAGAACTGCTATTCCCAGAATTCCTGGTGCTCCCTGAGCTCTTGGTTTTCCCTTCCTGCTCTGTCTCTGTCCCATGGCCTCCCACTCTGCCAAGTCCTCCAAGCCACCAGCTTTCCTTCTCTCCTCTCTGCCCAGCAGCTTGGGGAGCCAAGTTCCCCAAGCCGCTCCACTCTCTGCAGGCTCTCCTGCTCTGTTCTCATCTGGCAGCTTGGGGGAGCGACCGAGGGAGCCACATCTCCCCAAGCCACCAGCTCTCCTGCTTTGCTCTCTGCCCAGTGCCTGTGTATGCAAATTAGCCCACCAGCTTTTTTTGGTTAATTTGCATACTCACTCCTGATTGGCTGGTGAGTATAGCAGAGGGACGGTCAATTGACATGTTTCTCTTTTATTAAATAAGACGTTTGATGTTTAACTCTTATGTCATGAGCAACAGGAGGCCACGAATGGTGTAATTTTTAGGTGGGGAAGAGGTGTGGAGAGGAATACTGGGAAGATAACTGACCCAGCACAGAGGCAATATTTCCCAATCATAAGAAAATAATTATTGGAGCCATACTGCCTGAGTAGAAACTCTACTATCTCTTTCTGCCTAGTATTTCCCCAGGTCTGCTTTGAAACTTTCATTGCATAGTGCATAATGGCAGGTGTTAGAGAATTTATAAGAGAATAGTTTCCCATGTTTAAATGGTTTGAGAAGTGGAAGGTTAAAGATAGGAGGTGCCTTTCATGAATAACATAAGAGTGTATTAATGGGTACATTAGGAATATTGGGGGAATATATATTATTATATTATTATTATTATTTTTACTTTTGTACTTGGCTGAAAAACATTTTTAAATTTTAGAACATCTTGTGGGTATTGCTTTATTGTATACAATTTAGGAAATATTATAAGTTAGAAACATTAAAAATAGCCTACCAGAGTATTTACCTCTATTATGCAGATTCCTAAACTGAGCAGATTGAGCTAAAATGCTGGTTATTGCCATAACTTTAATTACTGCCATAAAATTTTCTGTTAACCCAGAGGTTTCCACCCTGGGACCTAAATTCCAAAAGAAACAAAAAACAACAAAAACCTTCAAAGGTAGTAACATATTTCTTCATATTGGAAATCCTGCTCTTGAAAGCAAGATGTTAAAAGAAGGCCGGACTCTGTGAAGGAGAACCCCTCCTGTATAGCAAGAAAGCCTCCTGATGCGAACTCAGGGACAAGCTTGAGTGACAGGTCAGCGGCACTGCGGTCAAGAGCAGAGCGAGCATGAGAGGCTGTGATGAACTTGCAGTTTCCTGTGACTGGATGGGTTCACAGCCACAGCCCTGGGTCTGGATTCAAGGGCAAACTCTGAGTCTAGCTGGATATATCGACTAAAACAGATCACAAACTCGCCCCTTGAAAACCAATGAGATGTATATCTGTACAGGCCCTTCTTCCCACAGTCTCTTCATAGGTAGTTGAAAATTCAGAGTTTAAGGCAGGGTATCTCTACAGTGTTTGACTCATTTTCATTTTTTATTGTTATTATTTGAACGTTTCCTTCCTGGTGCTCAAAGACTACAGATACCCAGAAGAAGGGAGAATATACATATAACGCATACTTACAATGTTGAGATGTAAAATGTCTAATTTCTTATATCTCTGTCATTGTAGTAGTTCAGGATAAATGCCCCACTGCTGCTTGTCTATAATCATTAATATATGAGTATTAAAATGCAGAGATAAATAAAATAGTTTCTATAATGGTGTACAAAGTATCACTTTTGTGGTACATTTAAGATAACAACAACAACTCAGAATGCATTTTTGTTTTCACTATGGCTGTAGTTTAGAAATAAAAGTTAGAACATTTTTGCTATTTTTTGCCTACAAAATGTATAGACTAAGCTAGCTTCCAACCATAAAACTTCAAAATCATACTGTTTTTAAGAATCTTATCTTCCTTGCAAAAGAAAGTCTCCCTGAGACAAATGTTGAATTTATTTCACACTGAAAATAAAATTACCTCAAATTTAGGAGAATTAAATTAACTGCATTTATCATAAATGATTCTCTTTTAAATTTAGTGAAGTTTTGAAAATCAGCTAACAGCTTAATACCCCTGTGATCATTTGTTAATAAGCAAATTAATTTGTAGTGACTGTTTTACTTTATTATTTATAGCGCTTATAGAAGACAGAGCACATTCACACCCTTTAATTCACAGTCTCTCTACCAGCCCTTGCCATGTGAATAGTAGTCCCCACTCCACTCCTTTTACAGGAAAAGAATTGAGGCTCTGAAAAGATGTCCTGTTCAATGTCATAAAGTAACCAGAATTCTAACCTGATTTCATGAACAAACTGTATGTAGAACCTAATCATTTAGATAAATAATGGAGCGGTGTATTTTAATGCTAGAAGGGCGTCCTAATATCATATAGTCTAACACAGTGGTCAGCAAACTGCGGCTCGCGAGCCACATGTGGCTCGCGAGCCGCAGTTTGCCGACCACTGGACAGATGTAAAAATGATGATAAAAGCTTAGCAATGTCCAGTCATTTCCTCAGAGCAACCCTGACCCATATCCGTCATATTAACTCCTGAGAGACAGAATAAACCTTCTACTTCCAAATTTCTGACAGCTGGCTTCTGGGCTCCTATTTTTAGGAGGATTTACCCACTTAATGTGTTTTGTTTTTTTTAATTATTGACCAGAAATTTTAATATCATAGAATCTTAAATTATTTAGAACAACAAAAAAATGATACATACTGGCTACCAAGTCTTATCCAACCTCTTCGTTTTCTGGATAAGAGAACAAAACCAGTGTGGTTAGTGGTTATATAATTTCCCTAGTCTGGCCCAGCCATATTCTAAGATGCATAATGACTTCTCTTTCTGATGATCTTAGCTGCCCAATTTATTTGCAAATTTAAACGCAGATTTTATGATTGGCAATGAAAACAACTCTCTTGTTATATTCTAGTTGTACTGAAAGGATCACCAACAAAACCTGTTTGTGGAAGGTATTCTCAGGGCCAGAATTAAGATTCATTATTGTAATATATCCTGAAACTGTTGCATATGACTGCTAGAAGAAGGGTTTGGTTATAGTTACCATATATAGTCATTGTCTTGGAAGAGCTGACATAAAAAAAAATGAATTTCACCATAAGTACCAATCCTATGATAAGTATTTTCATGTTAAATATGTTGAACATATTTTTGTACCAGGCATTACATGCAGAATAGAATCTGTGATGGTGTGCAATTTTATTGTACATAGTGACATACATGTATACCTACCTCTAGTGCATGTGGCATTCAATTCCTATCTGTATACAATAGCATGGTTCAAAAGTGCTTTTTCTGTTAAAACCACTGAAGCTTGATTCCCAACACCGTGCTATCTTATCTTCCTTCTCTTCAATCTCTCAGTTAATAGGATTTCTGTAAACCAGCAGGACAGTGGGTTTGGTAGCTCAGCAGATTAGTCTGTGAGCTTTCATCCTTGGAACCTAGTTCAAATTCAGGCCTACCAAGATGTCCAATAATCTTCCATGGATGGATTGCTCTCAGAGGGCATGAAGCCCAGCTTATCTTTGAACCTGATTTGGAGCTGGCTTTGCACCCTTCCTAAAACTTGAGCTTTCATTCATGCAACTGAGAAAGAAAGTATGAAATAGAGGCATGTGCTTTTTTGGTCATAGACAAGTATGCTTCTGAAAAAAACTCAATTAGATGTCTCCAAAAAAAGAAATTTTCTTATTTCTCTCCTTAATCAAAAATGTGCTAGAAATATCCAAAAATGTAAATCAATATTCATTTTGTATGTCTTTACAACCTGTTTACACAAGGTTCTAAGAGTAGTTTTCACTGTCTCCTCCTACCGTATTCTAACTATATTATTGCACATGCAAGACTAATTGTAGAGTGATTTAATCATGCTACTCATTTAATTAAAAACCTGTGGCAATGTGGCTTTTTTGTGTGTTTTCAGTCCTGCATTATATCCAAACATGCCTGAATTGCAAGTTCTAACCTACCAAACTTTTCTTTCTTCTTGTCTGTAGTCAAAAACTTTCTAGTCAGGCAGGAAAGTTTGTCATCAATATATACCATATGTCTTTTGTCTCTGGGCATTTAATTCATTTACCTCTCTCCACCCCATCCCTTGTCACCTGCTGGAGTGCCGTCAGCCTTCATCTCCCTCAGTGCTACCTATCTTTATCGGACTGACTTGGTCTCCCGTAAACTCTGTTTCTGCCATGCCAGTACACAAGACTCAGACTTTAATAAGGCAGATCAGAATGAATACTAACTTAGGAGTCAGGTAACTAGCCTTCTCTTCACCTCTATGTTAGTAATTAGCCTTTTAATGTCTGATTGTGACCCTGCTGATTCTCTCCTCCTAATCTCCGAGTATCACCTATCAAATGATAAGATCTCAACAGATGATCTGGAATTCCTAGATCGAGAACGGTAATGGATTTATAAATTCTTGCTTATTTCCAGTGAACCAGATAATATTTTTCTTTGTGTATTTATTACAGATTAGCTCTCTCCTCTTTGATGGATACATGTATAAAATATGTATGTGGAATGAAATCCGGGCTGGGTATTCAGTTAAGATATTTTTGATAGGCAAAACACAAATTTTAAGAGTATAAAGCCTCTAGTCCTTTATTTGTACTAAAAGAAACAAAACCATCTAGAACTCACTTCATTTAACAGTTTACTCATCAGGGGTTAGAATCCCTCTCCTTTGTGGAATTTTTTATTTTTATTTTAAGGAACAGAACACCATATGTAGCAAAATTTCTATAAACTAAAACTCATGGTAGTTGAATGTTCTGAATGTCTTTGTTCTGCACAATCCCAATACCATGAACTTTCAAACCTTTTAAAATAGGCAAGGATTAAAAATGGCATGTAAATTTGAAAGAAACTATTGTCTATTACTAATTATAAGCAGATTTATTCAGAATGAATAATACCTAAAAAAATGTTCATGACCTTTCATTCCCCCAAACGATGGAGAAGCTAGAATGGCTAGCAAATTTTCCTTTAGGAATCAGCGGAGTTTGCAAATCTACTCAAAGTTCAGTAGCCCACAAAATCAGAAATATTTCCTATCTGTCCCTTTGCTAACCACATTTGCCAACCCCTGGTCTAGACATTGAATAAGGAAGTGCATACCTATTTAATTTTAACAAAAGTGTTTCAGATTCTATTAGGGAAAATAAAATGGTAGAAATAATTTGAATGGTACAGCTACTATTATAGCAACATAAGTAATGATGCCAAATCTCTGTGACCTAACACAATAGAAGTTTATTTTTCATCCACGTGAAACCAGCGGTCATTCATCCAACCCCTTAGGACATCAGTCCTCCTTGTGGTGTCTCAGTAATCTACTTAGGATCTCCAGCTCTACCATCTCAACAAGTTCACTGTAAAAAATAAAGTCTGAATAATTAAGCAGGAGGTATTCACTCCTCCAGCCTGGACATGATCCTTATCATTTCTGCTTACATGCCATTGGCCAGACTAGTCATATGACCTTGTCTAACAGCAAAGAGTCTGAAAAGTATCTCTTGCATGCTTAAGAAGAAACAGGAGCCCAGAAATTGTCGAGCACTAATCATATTTGCCACATCGTGGAAGTCTTTCTGAAAAATTGCATTTAATCTAAAAATAGAGAATGAATCAAGAAAGTAAAGAGGAAACAAGATCAGACAGAGAAAGCAGGATACGAGAAGATGAAAATAAAACAAAACATAACAAAAGTGAGTGGGTGGTGTATTCCAAAAATCAAAGAAGACCAATGATTGGTATGGAAAGTGGAATAAGGTGTCATTAGGGAAAAATAAAGAGTAAAGTTCAGGCATAGCCTTGTAATCTCTGGACAAGTTTGAAGATTATTCAATGGACCACCAGTGAAGAGTTGGTGAATACAGGTAGAATACCTTCCCGCTTATGTTACTATTATAAAAGAGCCAAGCTACCTTCTGAGCCGGGAATGGCTTGGGGAATTTGTCTATGTGAAGCAAACCCAGATGAAATTCTCTCTGTTTTATTGGGGATTTCTTGTGCTGAGCAGCTCATTTACAGGTTTTAAATAAAATTTTCTTTCAATTAATTATTTTACCACTAAAGGTCATAAAACATTTACAAGAATTAATAAAAATATTCTGTTAACAAAGAAGATCTTCTGCACAAAAGCCACAATGTTATTTCCTTGTGAAATTTAACCTAATATTTGCCACAAACACCCCAAACCCATCTCTGTTTACACAGACTATGTGTCAGCAAGATTAGTGAAGAAGAATCTTACAAGAGGATCTTTGTTGTTCTTGCTATAAAATGTAGTTTATGAAACCCCTCCATCCTGAAAGAAAACCCTTATTCGCTCCCTTGTTTTCATTCCCCTTCTCTCGTCAGCTGCCAAACAGTTTTTATAAGTTAAGGAATTGGATTTTTATGAAACAGGAAAATATTTTTGGTTGACTCTTGGGTATACATTTTGTAAATACTAGATACCTAAATTATGGAACACCGAATAATATATGCGATGTTATGAATTTAATTTTGATTTTTTTTCACAACCAGCTAAGCAACATAACTCATCCACAGTGTAATCACACCTTTTATAACAATTCTTACCTATATATCTATCATGTTAATTATAGTCTACATGTCTGACAAGAATTTTATGACAGCTGAATCAGTTTTCATTTCTCTCTGGAAGTAGGTGATGTGTTTGCTCCTTGTGGGCTCATTTTATTAGTCGCATTCAGCATGAACTACTGAGAAAGGGGGCTCCACAATCCACAGTTCTGGCTTTTGAGATTGCTAAGCATCTCAATGCAATTCCATCGCCATGTTGTCCAATTGAAGCTAACCCTGAGTTTGCACCACATGCCATCTTCTTGCAAATACTTTTCTGACAGGAGCCAGTAAGACGCAGCTCTTTTTAAGACTATTGACTCTACAATAGTTTGCCAGGGAGGAGAAGCAGTGGCGTCTTCCCTCTTCCACATGGAGCCTGCTAAATCCCCATCCCTCTGAGACTGAAGGAGTCAGACCTCTTTCAGGGCTAATGTGATTGTCCAAAAAATAAAGTGCTCTCAATTTACAGATGTCTTTATGTATCTATAAAGTGGAGGACTGTGGGATTAATTCACAAGAAATGCCACTTCCTTCCTAAATATTGTTTAAAATAGGAAATGGAGTGAACACAGATCCAGATTTTTTACAAAAAGGTGTGGTTCGCCCTGACCGGTTTGGCTCAGTGGATAGAGCATTGGTCTGCAGACTGAGGGGTCCCAGGTTCAATTCCGGTCAAGGGCATGTACCTTGGTGGCGGGCACATCCCCAGTGGGGGGGGTGCTGGAGGCAGCTGATTGATGTTACTCTCTCATCAATGTTTCTAACTCTCTATGCCTCTCCCTTGTTCTCTGTAAAAAAACCAATAAAATATATTTTTAAAAAGGTGTGGTTCTACTTCTTCTGTGACCACGTGGCAATCACATATTTAATCAAGAAAGAAATAAAACATAAACTGTTAGTGTCTTTTCATGGTGAATACTGACACATCAAAATTATTTGTTTGCCAACTCTCCCCCCAAAACTAATTATTGCTTTGCATGCTGTATTTCTGAGGGTCAAAACACTTTTATTTTGAGAAGATAAAAAAAAATCATGGTGAGTTAAATGATACTGGAGAAACTGATGGAGTTAAAAGAACTGACAGATATATAATAGTTAATTTTGAGTGCTTCATATGTGGCGGGCACTGTGCTAAGCACTTTGTAGGATTTTCTGTTTAAATCCTTATGAAAACTCTGAGGTAGAGATATTATTTACACTTTACAGCATAATTAAATCTGAAGTTAAGCATCTGCTTAATATTACAGGGACAAAAGTACCAGGCAGACCAGAGATATAAATCTAGTCATTTTCTTCAGACCAAATTTGTGACCATAGTTTCACCTAATTTGTATTGTTTCCTTCATAAACAAGAAAAATAAAGAGATGTTCTTTATATCCAAAATGGCATTTAGTCTGGGCAGCAGTTTGGCATGGCATTAGACGAATTAATGATACTTTAGTAATCATAAACTTAGAATGGTCCTTTTGGTATGCCACAAATCTCTGAGCCCCTTTAACTATGTATGTAAGTGTTCACATGGCTGTTTGCAAAACTAAAAATAAAAAAAAAGTGTGTGTGTTTGTGAATAGATGACAATGAGGAGACAATAAACACAAAGGATGACTCATGACACCATTTAAAACTATAACCATTCTCTAGCAGATCATATTTTAATGAAAAGAAATGTTTAATTTGAGTCAAGAAAGAATTATAATAATAATTAGAGGCCCTGTGCATGGGATTCATGCACTGGTGGGGAGCGTGGCCTGTGGGGATAGGTCTTCTGTGGGAGCACCACTCATCCCGGTCAGCTGAGTGGCTGTGGGCTGGCCCTCTGAGAGGCTGCTCCTATTGTGGGAGCACCGCTCATCCCACTCCTCCTGCGTTGAGTGGCTGCCCCCTGGTAGTCAGTGCACATCATAGCAACTGGTTGACCAGTCGTTCTGGTCATTCCGACGTTTAGTCACTGGGCTTTTATTATATAGGACTAGAGGCCCAGTGCATGAAATTCATGCACTAAGGAGGGGGTCCCTCAGCCTGGCCTGCACCCTCTTGCAGTCCTGAACCCCTCAGGGGATGTCCGCCTGCCAGCTTAGTCCCATTCCCCATGGGGAACGGGCCTAAGCCAACAGTTGGAAATCCCTCTCGCAGTCCAGGACCTCTTACTCCTTACCGTCCACCTGCTTACTGCTCCTCACCACTCAGCTTGCTGCTCCTTATCACTGCATGGCGGCAGGAGAGGCTCCCACCACTGCCACTGTGCTCACCAGCTGTGAGCCCTATTTTTCTGTGTAGTTGTCTGTGGGCCAACTGCTCTTTTTCTTCTCACTTAGGGCGAGCAGCATGTGAGGGCAGAGTGCACTGTCGTGGAGTGCAGAGGGCTGCCCCAAGCTGAGGGGAATGGCCAGGCCCATGGGGTGAGAGGTGGACACAGAGGACGCTATCTCACCCAAATGTGAGGCGGGCTGGCCGGCTTTCATCTGCCTGACCCTACCCAGGGAGGGACCGAGCAGGGTGTCCACCTCTCCATTTTCCATCCTTCTATCTGTGACACTTGTCACCCTTGCCAGGCCTCCTCCAAAGTGAGTTCAGCTCAATCTCTGAATGTAAAAGGGCACGGGATGGGGGGTCCACTCCAGTGCCCCCTGATTCCCAGCAACAGGACCTAGTCGACAGGACCTGATCTCAGGACATTGGCCACAGCTGCAGAACATAGATCTGTTTCAAGAAAAGTGGGGAATGCAGACTTCTGTGTGAGCCCCTATTCCAAGAGGTGGCAGTTTATTCACGTTGTGGCAAAGACGCCTTCAAGAGAAACATAAGTGGGTAAAGTCAGGGCCAAGCTGGGCCATTTCCTCACCCAGTCTCTCTGAGGCGCGTGGACAGAACCAAGTCTCAGATCTTTGCAGGACACTTCCGGAGCTTTTTTAAGCCTAAAGGACAGTCGTCTATCTCTATTCTTGTTCTTTGGGATTTTTTCATCAGCAGATAAAAGGATGCGTACATTGGGGCAATCCTCTCGAGATATAATATTCCAGTTACACCCATGTGATGTTGACAGCGCCCCTCAGAGGGAGGGAGCCAACAGGTGAGGAGCAGGGACTTCTGAAAACCAAAGCGATGACAGAGATGCCAAGGCTTTCCTTCACGTGACTGACACCCCTATTCAGGCGGCCTGCAGGCCAGGCATCTGCTGGACCTTCACCACTTGATGTCTTGCAGGCTGCCGTGGGCCCTGCTAGGCGGTGTGCTGGGCCACCTGGGCCCAGGGGGAGTCATCCCCTCACCCCACCCACTCATGATACAGCTCCTGAACGTGGGCGCTGGTCTCCGGGGGCCACACCACATGGCAGTGTAGATGCCTTCCATCTGCCGCAGCAGTGCCCTTCTGCATGCCCATCGTCCGCCTGGGCCTGTCCCCTGCCGCTTCGGCATCCCTGACACAGGCCAGGACCTCCATGAAGTGGCAGGGAACTTGCTCCTCTACGCTTCAGGACCACTTCTGGATGTTCTGAAAGCCGTAAGCAGCCTCAAAGCGTAGCAGAACCTCTCCGTCCCTTTCAAGGGTGACCTCCTGGAAGTCTTTGCTCCTCAGGATGCAGTGGGTGAGCACTCCCACGTCCTCATTGAACAGCTCCTTGGCCAGGTTCCCATCGGAGCTGCCACCCTCATCCCTCATGGAGCTTCACCTCCTTCTCCTTCATGTCTCCAAACAGAGTGTCCACGGCGGCGTCATTCGAGGCGAGGTCACTTTGCTCCATTATCTGGACAACTTCACCCGAGGTTAACACGCAGTCAGCACCCTAGGAACTATGTAAAGCTGTGGGAACATATTCTTAAAGGGCCTTCAGTTTCTTGTCATAACCCGGGGCCACACTGACGTGGAAAATCTTGTCTGAGGACATGTTCTGCCAACTGGTGAAGTAATCCTTCACCAGAGAGCCCATGGCCTGCTGGGGAGACTTGGCCGTGCAGAGGTGAGGGTGATGGGGTGACCCAGCACACGCTCTGCATATTGGACCCAGCCGGGCAGGTGGAGGTCAGCATGGGTAGCCGGGGCTCTTCCTCACGGTGCTGGCAGCACCGACGCACAAATTCCTTCTGACTCTCCAGGATGCTGAAGTCTGCAGCTATCTTCTTTTCAAAGACAGGGCACACCAAGCTTTTGAGAAAGCCGCAGAGCCTTCTGGAGGCATCAGTGACATTGAGGCTGAATTTAGCAGCAAAATAAGGCAGAGACTAAGGATGCACAGACACTGCCAGCACTTTGTGCTGTGAGGTGTCACATTTCTTATTAAGGTTCAGAACATGGAAGAAGTCCTTGGTGTTCTGTTGAGAAACTTGGACTGCTTCCTCTGTGGTCACACAACTGTCACACGCCAGGCAGTCATTCAGAAATATCTTGGCATCGGCCAACTTGTGAAATTCTCCCTTCTCTCCGTTCTCCTGAGCCAGACTCTGGACTGTGGCATTCTCTTGGTCATCGGTTTTTATTATTTACTACATTCCTTCCTTGTGCAGTGATCACACTTCATCTGGAGTGGGGTGGGCGGGGGCTGGCTCCAGTGACCTGGAGGAAGCGCAGGGAGAGCAGTCAGTCACCACAGGTCACCCCTGGCTCTGCTGGCGGCATCCTTTCTTCCTTGTGGAGCATCCAGGGAGGGGAAGTGCCGGAGGTTGAGTTCCAGGAGGCCGGCAGTGCTGTCAAGATCCTGTCGGAGTTGCTGGTCGATTGGTGCCTGGGCTGTCCTCTGGAGATTGAACCTACGGGACTATTCAGGAAGCCAGTCCCCAGTTCCACCCAACCTCTGCCACCAATTAATTGGAGTCTGAGGGCCAGGAGGAGGGACCAAGAGGCCTGCCTTCTAGCTGCTCGCCAGTCCCTGAGCCACTCACTCTGGTTCCCTGTTCACCATCCCCTGATCAATGGGAGCCTGCGGCCCAGGGAGGGACCAAGCAGTCTGCCTTCCACCCACCCACTCAAAATGTTGCTGCTGCCAGAGATCCATTGGAGCCTGAGGGACCCTGGTTCCCCGTTAGCCATCCCCTGATCAATGGAGGCTGGGGGATGGACCCGTTGTCCATTCCTATGTTATGGAACCTGGGTTTTTGTATATTAGGATTAGCTCTTCCACATAAAATTAGAAATATTTCTTTGCATGCACTGACATTGTGGTAGTTACTTTGCCTAAATTAAGTAATTGAAGTTTTGAAGCCAGTCATTATCCTTAAAAAAAAAAAAAAACAGGTGAGGTTTTAAGAAGTTGAATTACTCATTAGGGTCAAGGAGCTGGTAAGCAGAGAGGGGAGTTAAGGATGGATCTTTCTGTCACTAAAGTCAGTGTGTGTGAGGGTGTGTTTACCTTTGAAACATTGCCTTTAATTAGATACACTGTAAATAATACCATGTGAAAAAACAGGTTTTATTTTAAAACTCAATTATCAAGAGTTACCAAACTGACATAGCTGAAAAACAAATGCAGATTTTCCTTGTATTACTTAGACTTAGGTTCCCAGAGCAAGAATGGGGCTAGTCTGAGCCTCCTTTTCTCTGTAGTGTTCAGACCACACCTGGAGCCCGGTTCCCAGTGGGGACTGCCAACTTGAAAAACATTAACAAATGGCAGAAGCAAAAGACAGACACCAAAGTCCTTTTGTGAGGAATGAGGACCAAAATGCAATGTTTACAGCTGGAGAATTATTTTGTTTAATGTAGCAATCGGGTGGAGCAAGACAACTGTTTTCATATTTTTTAAGTATTTCTTTGCATGAATACAGTGTCTCAGCATGACTATAAAAGACAGAAGGCCAAATGGTGGATGCTAATACAAAAAAAGTTTTATTTCAGTAGAAAGATAATTATTATATCGCTCTAACATCCAACATGAATAACTTAGGGAGTAGAAGTTTTTCTTTGGGAATAGTGCTGCTCAATTTCAAATTGTTATTGCTGCTATAATCTGCGTCGCTCAGATATCTTCCTAGATTGAGCATTCCAATGATTACTTTCAAGCTTGACAACATATTTTATTTAAAAAAAATATTTTATCTGTGTGTGTGTGTGTGTGTGTGTGTGTGTGTGTGTGTGTTTGGATAAGATGAAAGCATTGGTAATGATGGGTGTGCCATTCTGAAGGAAGGTTTCAAAATCTTTTCATTGTGATTATGATTCTACTAGGGGCCCGGTGCACGAAATCCGTGCACTGGGTGTGTGTGGGGGGGGGGGGGGGGTTTCCCTCAGCCCAGCCTGCCCCCTCTCACCTACTGGGAGCCCTCAGGGGTTGACCCCCCTCACCCC
>NW_006292696.1:12297963-12304128 GCF_000327345.1 Myotis davidii
CCGGATTGGCCCCTGGCCCAGGCCTGAGGCCTCCGGCAGAGGTGTCAGGCCTGGGCAGGGCACCCCCAGCTCCCCGCGGTTACAGGCTCCGCCCCTGCCCAGGCCTAACGCCTCTGGTCGAGGCGTTCTGCCCGGGCAGCGGGGACCCACAGCTGCAGCGGCCCCGCGATCGTGGGCTTTGCTTTAGGCCCAGGCAAGGGACCCCTAGCTCCCAGGACTGCCAGCTTCGACCATGCCCAGCTCCCATCGCTGGCTCCACCCCTACTTCCTGCTATCACTGGCCAGGGCGGCAACGGCGCCTGATTCTCCGATCATGGCTGGGGGGCAGGGCAAAGGCAGCCCCCAGGGCCTCTCTGATCATGGCCCCCCGGCTCTTAGCTCCCCCCTGGGTATCCAATCACTGTCAGTGGCAGGGGGGCTTCTTCTGCTTTCCCTTTCGCCTCCCTGCATTGTGCCTACATATGCAAATTAACCGCCATCTTTGTTGTCAGTTAACTGCCATCTGAGTTGGCAGTTAATTTGCATATAGCCCTGATTAGCCAATGAAAAGGGTAGCGTCATACGCCAATTACCATTTTCTCTTTTATTAGTGTAGATGACTTTGGAAAGGTCAGGAAGCAGCTTGACAATGGCACCAAGATGAAAATGTGGTATTAGGATTCTCTGTCAATTTTTTTACAAGTAGACCACACTGTTTGACTTTAGAAATAACTTGTGTTATTTTCATGATCTGGACTATTCTTGAATTGTCCACAAAGGTGCCCACAGGGCACCTTTACATTAAACTTAGAGTTTTACCATTTTATTCCAATAACCAAAATAAAAGTCTCCATAATTTTCATTCACGGCCCATGACCCTCACTCAGCAAGCTATGTTTTGGGTCCAGCCTTAATCCTTCCTAGCTATGGTCTCAACTGACTGTCTTTGTCCTTCTCACTGGAGTTAAATACAATTTTGTCTGAAATATCATTCCTTCCTGTAGTCCAGGTTTTGTGTTTAGCCATACAATTGGGCCCTTGTCAGTGATGATTGTAATTAGACAGATTACAGATGGTTTCTTTGCATGAGTGTTATTTTTTTATTAAAAATTAATCATAGAAAATTCTTACAAGTTAATTTATTTTGTGTTATGTATTACATATGTATTTTATGGATATATGTATGTATAATATATATAATATATATAATATATATGTGATATATAATATATATATTATATATATACATACACACACACACATACACACATACATACACACACACAATGGGTATACATAATTTAAACTGTAACTATGTATAGGGTGTTCCCCAAAAATGTATATACATACTCTGAATAATTATAAAGGCATTGTTTCTTCAAAATAGATATATTTTCAAAATTGAGCTATCAGCTGTTAAAGTGTGTATACCTTTTTTTGGGACATCCTACATATATGTGGGGCCCAATTGCTTGCATACATGTGCGAGGGTTTTGTGTGTATGCATTCTTTCATGAGTTAATTCCTATAGTGCTAGCTTAAGCCCTATTAATCTCTTCTAGGAGAGATTTAAACATTTTCTAGTTCAAAGTTGCATCATTCCTGTGCACTTTGTAGCTTTCTAAGCTTGACAGTTATTTCTAATAATTTATTACTCTAAATTAAAACTATTCAATTAATGCCATACAGTTCAAATCTATGAGGTTTATTAATATTTTCTCTTCTTCAATTCTCTGGTTGATGAGGGCGTAGACTTGGAGCCATGGGACTTGAAGTTGCCATGTGATTAATAGTGCAGGACCGGCAATTTGGCATCTGGCAAGTATATGATAATCCCCTACCTGTAAGAGATAAATGGAGCACTCTACGGTTCTATATTTTATTCATTTTTTAAGAAAATAAATAAAATTTCAGCTCTGGGTAATTTCTGATCTCAGTAAGTTTAGTGACTGGTATTTCGGGTGAGGTCAGTTGATCCATATTTATTCAAGCAAATATTTACCAAGAGGCTTTCGTGTGAGATGGGGTGTCCTTGGCTGTTTTTGAAGAGAGGTGGGCTATCAAACGGCCTCTTTTTTGTACAGTAGGCCCTCTTCTAAGTAACATGGATGTGGATACAACAGTGAAAAAAACAGACAAATACTTCTGCTTTCATAATGTTTATCTTCTAGTGGGGAGAGATAAAAGGTAAAGAAAATACATTTTAAAAAATTGGGCAAGAGCCGGGGGGTAGGGGAGGCTGGGGGGAGGTCAATGGGGCAAAAAAAAAAAAAAGAAGAAGACTTCTGTACTACTATTTGTAATACCTTAAACAATAAAATAAAATAAAAAATGTGTGACAGGCAGCAATAAGTACCCAGGAGAAAAGCAGGGAGGATGGCAGTTCCCTGAAGAGATGGAGGGAGAATTTAATTTAAATACAGTGGCCAGGGAGTTACAGACATTTGAGTATATACCTAAGGAGCTGAGGCCCTACGTAGAGGAAGCCTTCCAAATTCAGGGTGCCAACTGTGACGAGACCCTGAAGTGAAAGGTTATGTGAGGTGTTCAAAGCACAAATAAGAGGCCGTTCGATAGCCCATCTCTCTTCAAAACCAGCCAAGGGCATCTCATCTCACCCAAAATAAAAACTAAATGTTTGCAATGGCTTATACAGCCCTGCAAGGTGTGAGCTCTGTTCAGGCTGGCATGTTGAGAGTGGATCCAAGTGGAAACAGGGTGGGAAAAGGTTGAGCATTTGGAGTGTTATTATAATCACCAGTGTCTTAATGATGACTGAATGGACCAGAGTGGAAATAACAGTAAGTGACCAACTTGTGTGTATGTTCTGAAGGGAGAAGCAGCAGAACTTGATGATGAATCTCATGCAATGGGTGAAAGGAAAAGAGAAACCATGCATGACTCAGGTTTTAGACTTGAGTAAATCAGATAAAATTGATACCTGCAGTTCAGCCTCAAAAGCTGAAAACATCATAGGGGGAGGGAAGAAGCCATTTGCTAATTGCCTTTCAGATACTAGATGCTCATGCCATGCCGTGTTTATCTCAGATAAAGAGAGCATAGGCTTGACCTTGAAACAGCTGTACTCTGACTCTCTTCTTGAAACCACCTTACCTGTCAAACTGACACCAGTTTCTCAAAAACCTATTTGCAAGCTTCCAATTTTGGCATATGGGGAAGCTGAGGCTTAAAGGACGGAGTCTGAAAAACCTGCATATATATCGGATCTATACCACTCATTGGTCGGGTTAGTTTTCTGATCTCTAGAGAGGTGTAGTAGTATCTCTATGCATTAAATTAAGTAATTAATAACATACATACTAGTAAATGAATTAGTTCCTAGCACATAGTAGATACTTAACAATGAAAGCTCTTCTCATTATTGTTGTTAGATACAAGTGTCCCGCCCCCAGCCACTCAGCACCTGCATATGCAAATTAACCCGTCATCTTTGTTGGGTTAATTTGCATATTCACTCATAAAATTTATTATGATTGGCTGCTGGGCGTTGCAAAGATATGGTCAATTTGCGTCTTTCTCTTTTATTAGTGTAGATTATAACTACTGTAAACCTTGTGATTTTGTTGAAATTAAAGATTCTACTTATTGCTTATCTGTCATCCCTTTAAAGGAATATTGGAATACTATGCTATAATTAAATAGCTTTATGACAGTAACTGCCTGCATTAAAAATCTATTTTCTATTTTTTTCTCTCCAATTGAAGAGTTTGCCTCCTACTAGAGATGGGAATGGTTTCTCTACAACCCAGGCAATTTAGTCTCAAGTCTTGGGAAAATGTCCTGACAAGGTCTTCTGATGCAAGTCTACAGCTAAGCAATATTCATAATATATGTGAATTATTAATATTATTAGTACCCACAGTATTCATATAAATTCATATATCATTTTTATTAGCCCCTAAACTGTTTTACATATGTGTTTGGTTCTTGCAAAAAATAATGTAATTTATTAACTTTTTCAACATTCAACCATTTAACCTCTTTGTATTCACCCCTTACACTGAGCTACCTGTGAATTATAAAGCAATTCATAAGAATCAGTCCCCTGCCTTCAAGATGAATACTCTCTAGAGCAGTGCTTTCTAAATTGAATCAAGTGAACAATGTTTGGGAAGATGAAAATTAGTGTCCTGAGGAGATACACTGGATTGTTGAAGTATTAGCAATGTTTCTATGCTCTAAGACTTTGCAGAAGCTTTATAAGCTATAGAATAGCAGTTCTCAACCTGTGGGTTGCGAACCCTTTGGGGGTTGAACGACCCTTTCACAGGGGTCGCCTAAATACATCCTACATATCAGATATTTACATTATGATTCATAACAGTAGCAAAATTACAGTTATGAAGTAGCAACGAAAATAATTTTATGGTTGGGGGTCACCACTACATGAGGAACTGTATTAAAAGGTCTCAGCATTAGGAAGGTTGAGAACCACTGCTATAGAATATTTTGACTGTCCAAAAGGATTGCTTAGTATAAAGTATTGTCTAAGCTTATTTAATAATGAAAAGAGCATTTATTCAATCAAGAGCTTTAGATTATTATTTGTCACTAAGAAATGCTAGTCTGATATTATGCTAGCATATACTCAGTAAATGACAACTTCGGAATCAAGCTGACAATCAATTAGCCAATGTAATAAGATTTTAGACTTACAATGTTGGTACTTGAAGGTTACTTGGAGATCATTTAATCCTATGCCCTTCTTCCAACTTTTGCCTGTATTTGAAATGCACTACTAATGAGCCATTTTAAAAAGCTGTTTTCACAGTTGCCTCTAATCCAAGTTGTTCTACTGGTCCAGTAGGTGGCTTATGATCTGATGCTATGATGTAAGGAGTATTATGGCATTTATCAGTCTCCTGAGATTAGAGATACATATATGATTGCAGCTCCGTGTACTATGAAAGCAAGGGATATGCCTCTGTTTCCTTTGTATGCAATGCTGAATTACTTAAGAGGCTCGAAGAACTAAACATATGAAGGTCCATCCCCTATGAACATTCAGGTATATATCTTAAGAGCTAGGAACTGGGGATAAAGCAATGAATAAAAGAGACAATGCATCTATTGTCAAGGAGCTTATGTTACAGTAGGGTAAACAATAAGAAAATTAGTAAAGAAAAATTCTGTACAGTATAATGGCAGGAAATAATAAGTTTATAAGGAAAAGTAAATTAGGGAAAAAAATATTAAGAATGATTAGAGTGGTTTAGAATGGCATCTCTGGGCATAAGAATACTTCCTTCAAGGAAATAGTGAGTGCAGAGGCCTCTAGATGAGAAAGTATATGTTGTGTTCAAAGAGCAGCACCGCATGAAATCTACAAAAAGCAGCATGGAGGAGAAGAATGGCATGAAAAGAAGTCAGAAAAATTTGTTAGGGATTGTTTGTTAACTGAAATTTGAAAGAAAAGAGTTACACGTAATTTAGCTGCATGGTAAATTTAAAATTACCTTAGTGTTTTTGTGTTTTTCTCTTGGTTTTGACATTTTTATAAGGTGTAATGGCAGCAACCAATTCTTTTCACGCAACATAAAATTAACCTTTTTAAGTGAACAATTCAGTGGCATTCACAGTGTTGTACAACCATCACCTCTACCTAGTTCCAAAACATTGTCATCACCCAAAAGGAGGCCACACAGTCATGAAGTAGTTGCTCCCTATCACCACCACCAACTCTCCAGCTCTGGAAGCCACCATCTGCTTTCTGTCTCACTAATGTTGTTTTTTTTCAAGTTCAATAAGATGCAATTCACACATAAAAATGTAAAATATTTAAAGTACAATATGATGATTTGATATATGTGTATATATAATGAAAGGATTCCTCCTTGTTACTAGTAATTATAAAATTCTAGAAAAGCTTATTGGGGTCTATTCCTATTCTGTCCTATTCTATTCTATTCTACTCTATTGTACTTATACTTTGCTGGAGCCCCCAGTACATGTTCTCCTCCAAATACCAACCGGAAGTAACTTCTCAATGTAGCTTGCTTAAATTTTGTCTAATCCCTACTACCACCACCTTCCCTGACACACACCATTATTTTATAGAAAAGGACTTTAGAAAATCAGTGTTAACATTTTTTTTTTTAAATATATTTTTTATTGATTAAGATATTACATGTGTGTCCCTGTCCCCGCATCACCCTCCAACCCCCC
>NW_006292696.1:12305597-12314797 GCF_000327345.1 Myotis davidii
TATTCTCTTTACTCCTAGTTGTAGAATTTCCACTCAGCCAGCCCTCCTGTGGCTCTGGACGTTGTCCTTTCCCTGGATCAAGCTTAATTTGACTTAGTTGTTCCAGGCAGCAATCTCTGGTGTTAACCTATGCCGCCATCTTCGGTTCTCCTCCAGTGTTAACATTTTTATTTGAGATTACATAGTTACATATCACAAAGCTATGACCAATAGTTAGGTCCATATTGAAGCTCAGTTTTTTTGGTTTATTTCACAAAAAGGCACAATGAATTTGGAAAAAGGTTGTGCCTTCTTTGTGTCTCCTTATTTCACCTAATAGAGCATATTTCCAGACCCAGTAAGATTTTGGCAAATATGTTGAAAGAACATAAATCACCCTATATAAGCCGAACTATTAAGAAGATCTGTACCAAGAATAATCTAACTTACAATGAAGGGTGTAAGAAAGCACCAAGAAGTAATAGAGACTGGGAAAAGCTGGAGATGAATGCAAATGCTGTGTTGCTCTCCTCCAGGGATCTAAATCCAATCCTCATTGTATAATTTGATTTGGTTACTCATTGTTTCTAATTAGAAATAATCACATTTACATGATTCCTCCTCCTTTTTAGTTTCTCACCAAAATTGCTTTGCTCAATTATGCCACTTTATGGTTTCATATAATTTGTATCTCTTGACTCAACAGTCCCCCATATCATTTGGAATGCGTTTTATTTTTTTTTTAAGAAGTGAAAGTCTGAGAGCTGTTCTCAAACTGATCATGAGGCTTAAGTAGCTCCAGTAAGCTCAGAAGCATGCTAGAAGCAAACAGAGCAATACTTGAAAGTTCAAAACTAGGATGATGCTTATTACTAACTATATGTGAAATTAATTAAAGATTTAATTATTTGAGGAAAAATAAATTGGCAGTTTCTACTTGTTGAGTCATTAAAAACATATCTACTGCTCCAGGGGTTTTGAGTGCATGTGCAAAAAATAGACAGCAGGAACTTTGATGTTGCAAGATTTTTTTAATAGAAATTCAGCTTAAATATATGCTGTATCTTAGGTTTTTATACCAGCCTATTTTGTCTCCTGAAAAAGTACTAGTATATGGAAATGTATGTACTCACCAAGATATTTAAATACTATAAGATAATCTCTTTTTAAAAATAAAATCCCATTTTTATAAAATGGCATTCATAGTTATAGAGGACTTTCAGGTTCATTTTTAAATAAGAAAAACTGAGACTGCTTCAGGTGTTATGGCCCATGGCTATATAGAGAGATAAACAGAACTAATAGAGACATATAAGTTCCACAGAATGGTACTCTTCTGCTACATGATTTAGGAGATACCAATAATAGGCGGACAGGGAAAAATGATAGAATATATTAAAAGCATATATATATACATATATATGTATGTATTTGTTTATAACAATGATGTCTACGTAATATATCAGAACACCTTTTTTTTTTCCTTCTGCCCCATTTTTCTTTCTAGTAGTTCAATTTTAACCAGTAAAAGTTTAAATATCTGTCGATGTAATCAATACCTATTATACATCTATTATGTACCAACTTCTAGTGCTCGGACTACAGTGAAGTACATGATAAGACAATAACGTTGTTAGTGAAAAGTTAAAATATTGAACAAGTAACCATATAAATAGTCTAATTTCATGGAGTGTCATGAAGAAACTAAAATAAAGGGATATAATAGAGAGTGAGTGGGGTTGATTGGTGGTCATTTTTAAGTTGATTGGGTGGTCAGAGGGGTATCTCTGAACAAGGAATTTTTTGTTGTGTGGAGATCTGCTTAAAGAGATCAGGAACCAACCCAGGAAGAATTTGGGGATCAGTGTTTCAAGAAGGAAGTGTAGCAAATATATGCTAAAACCCAGAGATGGAGAATGAACTTGTCATATAGAATCCATATGATTCCAAGTGGTCCGGAGTATCTAGAATGAAGATATGAGGAGGACTCCAAGATAAAGGGGGAGCAGAAGGGACTGAGATAATGGAGGGTCCTGGAGGCCATAAACATGTGTCAGGAGTTTATGCATAACTTTAAAAGCTGTTGGCTTTAAATTTCTTTCAGTGGTTCTCAACCTTCTGGCCCTTTAAATACAGTTCCTCATGCTGTGACCCAACCATAAAATTATTTTCGTTGCTACTTCATAACTGTAATGTTGCTACTGTTATGAATCGTAATATAAATATCTGATATGCAGGATGGATGGTCTTAGGCGACCCCTGTGAAAGGGTCGTTCGACTGCCAAAGGGGTCGCGACCCACAGGTTGAGAACCACTGGTATAGATGATGAAATACAAAGTTAATTGCCTACACTTCAGGGTAATGACAACCACAACCAAGAGTTAATTTATTTGTTTTAAGGGAGAAAGATGCAGAGGTGTCTAATAAACTATGAAAGAATGCTTACTCATAATAGCTATCCATGTCAAATACCCATTCAACTATATATGCTTCCTTTAAAATATTATTCAAAGTACGGCACAGAAAAATATCTTTGTGCATTCTATCAGAGTGCATACTACAAATGTTTTTTGCGATGCTTTTAATTTTCAAAATCTGTCATTTTAATGTAGAGAAAGAGCATCTTTAGAGTACAAACTTCTAAAACCAGCAATTATTAGAATGAATGATTATCCAAAATTATGGTCTGTATTATATTGGCACCAAGAATGGAATTTCCCATGGAGCAATTTGGCTTATTTCTTACCTATGGTCTTTTAAATAATGTGGTTTAAAAAAATGAGCAGCAGTAATGTAATGCTGTCTTCCTTTTTGTCTTTCCAAATTTTAAATTAATTCAGATAAACTATAAGTGTAACATATGACACTTAACTGACTTTAATTAAAATTTTATATCACATTTATAAAGTGTTGCTGTTGCCATTGAACCCCTTCCAATTCATCAATCTGCTTCGCTGGCTAACACAGTTTATTGTGAATTAGAAGACAAGCATAAAAGCGGTGTTTGTGTGATGCCATGCATAAGAGAGCAAAGTAATTAGGAGTGCTTTGAACACCTCGAGAGAAGGGAAGACAATGGTATACAGAATCAGGTGTGGATTCAAAGCAAAGTCAGATCTGGCTCGTCCAGGTGCAGTTGTATATAACTGGTCATTTCGTGGGAATAATACTATTTTGAAATAAAACAACCCGAATTTCAATCTCAGCCTCAATCCCTTTGACCTTAGATACATTTCTGATCATCTCGAACCTGTTTTCTCAATTGCCAAATGGGAATAATCATATACCCACCTTACACAGTTACTGTGAAGTTAAATGGTACAAAGTATTTGGTAGAGTAACCGGGATGCAATATTTGTATTGCCTACTTATACTGTTAAGGGCCAAGTGTCACTGTCATTTATTTCCACATTTGGGGCATAAAACTGTATCAAGACATGTGCATCTAGTTTTCCTTTGGACATGTGTAGTTGCTGTCCAGTGATTCTCTTTATCTGCTGCTGATGAGCTCGCAGGTATCTGTCGCTTGACAGTTGAGATGTTGAGAGGATTAGCGCATTGAATGGCAGGTTGACTCACATTACAGTTCTGTTCCTGTGTAGCTCGCATTCATGTTCTTAAAATACAATATGTCACAGACAAGATTGATGATGACAAAGAAGGAGAAAACAGTTCTCTTTATTGTCAAGCTGAACAAACTAACATAACTTAAAAAAAAAATGGACTGGGATTTCAATTCCTTTGTCCTTTCATTTCATGGTATAGAGAGATGTTTTCCTCCTGAAAGGAAGAAAGTAAAAACACATTAACTCCCCCAAGGAGAAAAAATACAGTGATTGCATTCGGCTCTATAAATTACTAACGCATGTTTATATACATCCGGAATAGCCAAAGCTCAATTGGCTTGTAGCTCTTTAAATAAGTATTTGGTTCTAAGGAGCCAAATAGTAATATTGTTTTTCTGTTACTCAAGGTGTTAAAACCATCATCAAATTCTTCCATTTTAGGAAAATGGGCTCTAGAACTAGATGAGTACTAGATGTTGGGAGGAAATAACATTTGAGGGTTTTCTTTGTTTTATTTTCATTCAATACTCTAATAAAATCACATTGTTATTATTAAAAAAACAAACCAATTATAAAATGATAATAAAAATATGAAAATGTTTTCGTCACATTCTTGTCTCCCACCTGTCCAATATCCTTAGCCTACTGAGAGCCAGTATCTTTTAAATATATATTTTTTTGCTTTCCTGAGCACTTTTTAGCTACATAAGCAAATATGAATATAGATTATTCCTTTAGCCTTCTTATCTAGTCAAAAGATAAAAGACCAAACACATTTTTCTTTATCTTGGCATATATATATATATATATATGCACATAGAGATAGTTATATCAAAACAATCTTCCATTAATGGGCATTTGTTTCTTATTTCACACAGGGCTTTTGCTGTTTTACTCAAGACTTTTGACACAGGTGCAAGTTTATCTGTAGGATACACTTGTAAATATTAGTAGAATTGCTAGGTCAAAAGTTATATCTCTTTATAAGATAGATAAGTTTTGCTAAATTGCCTTATACAGAGATTGAATTAAATTACATTTCTAGCAACTATCTGTGAAGATTCCTGTTTCTTCCATAGACTTCCCGACAGAATTGATTATTGAATTTAGTAAGGATATAGTTTAAAATAATATTTCAATATATTTTTATTAATATTACTGAGGTTGCATATCTTTGTTTATTTTAAAACTTCACTTTTTTTTCTCTGAATCAAGTGTTCACATTTCTCATTTATTTTTTGTATTGGGTCATTGATGCCTAGCTAACTAATTTTCTAGACAGAAATGTATACATTTAGTGATATCATCCCTTTGAGCTATAGATTGCAAAATATTTCTCTTCAGATTGTCATCCTTTTACTTAGCTTATGATATTTTTGTCATATTTATGTCATTTAGCTTATGCACCAACTTTATTAACTGATAGTCTATCTTATTTACCCTCACTGGGTTATTCCTTTATCCTTCACTAATTTATAAAATAAATATATTTTTTTTCATTTCTGGATTTTCTCTTACACTTAATATATTTATATATTAGCAAACCAGTAATATACTAATTTAATTATTTATACTTCATAATATAGTGAAGCGTATTATATATATTCTCCCATTGTACTTTTTTGCTATATTTTATGACTTAAAAGTGATTTTCTGGCTATAGATATTAATTCATTTGTCCATACATACTTAACATCATCTTGCTTAATTAAATCAAGTACTTTGTGTTGTAATTTGCTATCTAATTCAGTGTGTTGTTGTTTTTTTATTTGTCCCAGTCTTCTCTGTAATTTTTGGAAGTGTTTTACAACACACTTCATAGTCCTTGTATATTTTTTTCCAATTATTCTTATGCAGTTGTTTTTGGTTATTATTGTAAACTAGTGGCCCAGTGCACGGATTCGTACACATTGAAAGGAAATTAATTAGAAGAAATATTTTAATATCGCTATTTGCCTTTTCTCTATAATAGAAGTGCCAACCAAATTCATGATCGACAATGACAGATTGAAACACACACTTGCGATTGGCGCCAGCTAGAGCTTTATATGTATTGCACATGTGTGTGTCAATGTTTATTTTTAAATTGCCAATGCACATCATATGTACTGGGCAGTAGGTCAGTGGAAAGGTAGATGGGTGGATGGTCAGTCACTTAGCGTTTTATATACCTATATATATTACCTATATATATTTTTTTCTTCATGTATATATTTTATCTGTAATTGTTTATACTATATTATATTTTAAAACTTATTTATATGAAGTCTAGTTTTTATGACACAGATGGTTTTCCCTCAATTTAGCAGTATTTTAGTTGCTTTGGGGAAATTCTATGTATACGATCACATTATCTGTAAATATTGAGAGGTTTAGCCTCTTTTTCTTTATATGCTTCCTTTTTAAAAAATCTTACCTAATCATCTTATCTAGCATTTCCAGGATAATATTATAAAGTGATGGTAATACTGTGTTTTGAGTTTTGTCTCAATTGCTTTGAGTTCCTCATTAAATTGGCTGTCTTTGTTCTGAAGTTGATGACTTTTTAATGTCATTGGGTTATAGATCAATTTTATTTTATTGAATATACTTATGAATTATGTTTTATATCATCAAGTGTTTTTTAAATATGTGTGTGTGTATTTTTCTCATTAGACATACTAGTATGAAGGCTTATATTGACATATTTAATCCTTTGGAGCACTGTGCTCACTTAGTAGAGTTTGAAAATTGTCCATTTCTTAGTTATCTAAAATGTTTTAAAACTTCGCTGTTACCTACTATTTAATAGTTGGGTAGAATTTTCCTTGAGAACTCTGGGACTCGTGCTTTCTAAGGGAGTGAGATCTTTGACAAATGTCTTCTTTTTTTTTTTTTTATCAATGGAAATTATTCTGCTCTCATTTTTTTCTTTCTCCTCTGAGGTCTATTCTGGTAACATATTTTAGAGAAAATTATATACTTTTTAAAAAAGTTGAGCAGAGTAGATGCTGTGATTCTTCTAAAATGCTCTCATTCTGTGGTTACTTCTTCCCTATTATGTATTAATGTATTTGTTCTTTCTCCTTTTAATGTTACCCTTTTCTCCTTTTATTCCTTGTAATATTATTTTTTTCTTCATAATATATTGTTATTATTAATAATATTACATTACTCCTTGTAATATACACTTAAGTATTTTAAGTTTTCTTCTATTGAGCAAGCTTTTAAAATTGCTTATTGTTTTCCTCTTACTTTCAACATATTTCTTTCTTTGGTTTCTATTTTTATTGTATTATATTTTAAAATTTGAGTGTGATATTTCTTCCTTTTAAAATTTATATAATTACATATGCAATGGCTTTCCTTCATAACACCGCTTTAGGTAAATAGTATTTACATTATTATTGTTTTTCTAGAAATGCGGGAATATTGCTGTTCTTATTTGATACATGTATGGGTGAGGGCAGAGTGGGGGGTTGGGGGGAATGGGGAGATAAGGACTCATATGTAATGCCTTAATCAATAAAAAAAATAAAAATAAAAATAAAATCAAGGCTTTTTTATTTATAAGGAAAATGGATTTCTGTTTCTATTTTTGTTTTTTAAAAATCTGGATTACTACATTGAAATATGACCAACTATTCTACACTTTTTTCATCTTTCAGCACGAAATGAAGTTTTCTTATGTAATATATAGTCAATTTTTGTAAATGTTCTATTAGCACTATTGTAGGCTTTGTGTTATCATTATTTTTTACCCACTAGTAGCTTATTTCTATTTCTTCTTATATTTTTCTATATTTATAATTTATGAATGTTAGGGTGGTATACTTTAACATTATAAAGCACCCTTCTTTGTTTTACATAATATTATTCAATTTATTTTAATACATTGTGCTAATATTAAGACTGTGATCCATGTTTTCTAATTTCCTTTTCTTGATATAACTTTGCACATCCATTTATTTTCACATTCCCTGAAGAACTTTAAGTATGTCCTTGTACACAGCATAAAGTTGTGTTTTGTTTTGTGATCTAATATGAAAATCTTTTATTTTTCTTATAACTGGTAATTTAGATTCTGAGTTTTTTATATTTATTCATATTTTCCTGGAACTATACATAATATTTATGAATCAAGACAGACTGTTATTAGTTATCGCAATAAACATACCAGTTCCCTGTGCCCCAATCTTTCACTTTACTCAAAATTTCTATTTTCTAACCCTTATTTATTCTCATTTATGTTAGTCATATAATTTGTCCATTGTCAGGGAGCATAATTTAAATTCTAATCTGTCACTATAATGCATACGTCTACTTTATTTTTAATTCTGCAGGTAAAAATAATCCATGCTTACTACTAATTCTTGTTTGTGTGATTTCCCCCCAAAATCTATTTAACTAAAATCAAGTAATAGTTTTCTCTGCTTTTCTAAATAAAGACTCAAAGGAAATATATCTTCTGAGGTCTTTTATATTCAAAAAATGGTTTTTTAATATTGTTTACATAGGAGGTGGCATAGTTGGATAAATAATTCCTTAGATCACATTTATTTTCCTTTAAGTTCTAATTGGTGTTATTCTATTGCCTTTCATTTTATGTTTTTCCTATGGTCCTTTGTTTTTGAATGTTGTTGGATATAAATTGATGTCAATCTGAATTTTTAATGAAAGATGTGCTCATTTTTTTTGGATCTGCTCTAAGGATTTATTCTTTACCATTAAGATCCAGTATTTCGCCGAATCCGGTTTGGCTCGGTGGATAGAGCGTCGGCCTGCGGACTGAAGGGTCCTGGGTTCGATTCCGGTCAAGGGCATGTACCTGGGTTGCGGGCACATCCCCAGTAGGAGATGTGCAGGAGGCGGCTGATCGATGTTTCTCTCTCATCGATGTTTCTAACTCTCTATCTCTCTCCCTTCCTCTCTGTAAAAAATCAATAAAATATATTAAAAAAAAAAAAAAGATCCAGTATTTCAATAGAGTATATCACATGTTGACCACTCTCGGTCTACTTTACCTGGCATATGGTGCTCCTTTAAACTATATAGATTAATGTATCAATTTATTTAGGAATATATCTTTGAATTACATAGTCATGTATTTTTTTTCTATTCAAATAGTTTGTACTTCTTTCTATAAGGGAGCCAATTAAGAATATTGGGGGTGGAGGGGTCTGCCTTCTATCTACAACTATTTTTTTTCTTTTTAAGTGTTTTAACCTATAATTTTGGATTCAAAAGAATGAATTAAAAGGGAATAATAAAATGCAATAAAAAATTAACACCTTGCCCTAAGCAGTTTGGCTCAGTGGATAGAGTGTCGGCCTGCAGACTCAAGGGTCCCAGGTTCGATTCCAGTCAAGGGCATGTACTTTGGTTGTGGGCACATCCCCAATAGGGGATGTGTAGGAGGCAGCTGATCGATGTTTCTCTCTCATCGGTGTTTCTAATTCTCTAACCCTCTCCCCTCCTCTCTGTAAAAAAAAAAATAAAAAATAAAAAAAGAAAAAAATTAACACCTTTGTAATTTCCATCCACTACTTTTTAAAACATTTTTTTAAAGTAGAGTTTACATTTTTTATTGTGTTTGTTACAGTGTCTGAAGTTTGCATGCTTCTCCCTTTGTTGTGTTGTTGTTTATTGGTAAATATTGTGTTTTTCTTCTCTTT
>NW_006292696.1:12317795-12323646 GCF_000327345.1 Myotis davidii
GGGCAGCTCTTAGCTTCCCCCTGGGTTTCTGATCACTGTCAGTGGCAGGGGGGTTCTTCCTGCTTTCCCTTTCGCCTCCCTCCATTGTGCCTACCTATGCAAATTAACTGCCATCTTTGTGGCAGTTAACTGCCATCTGAGTTGGCAGTTAATTTGCATATAGCCCTGATTAGCCAATGAAAAGGGTAGCGTCCTACGCCAATTACCATTTTTCTCTTTTATTAGTGTAGATTTGTTTCTTAATCTGATTGAGACAGATTTTTTCATGCAATGTGATAAAGTTCATTGTGAACAGCTTCCAAATACAATATTTTGTTGAATTCAGGTGAGGAAATTTTCAAAGGGTAAACATAAAATTGCACATAAAAGTCGTAAGTATAAAGGTTTATAAAAGTTTCAAAGTACTTATTCTGCTTTTATTTTTGCTTTAAACAAGAAAATATATAAAAATGTGAACCTGAAGCAACTCAGGCCCCTCAGATGCTCCAATTTTAAACATTGTTCCAGATTTGGGATAGATAGGCTTCCAAGTTTATGCAGCTGCTTTTTAAGGCTTTTGAATATTTCTCCATGTGGTAGGCAGAATAATGGCCTCCTAAAGACTGTCATGTCCTAAACCCCAAAACCTGTGGATAAGTTATATTATATGGCAAAGGAGATATAAGTTTGCAGATGCAATTAGGTTGCTAATCAGCTGACCTTTAAAGGGAAAGATGATCCTAGATTATTAAGGTGGACCAATGTAATCGACAGGGTCCTTAAATGTAAAGACGAACTGGAGATGTCAGTGTCAAGGCTGATGTGATATGAGAAAGACTCAACTGGCCACTGACGGCTTTGAAGATGAAAGAAGGGAGTTAGGAGCCAAGGATATGGATAACCTCTCAAAGCTGGAAAGGTCAAGAAAATAGTTCCTCCCTTCGAACCTCCAGAAGGGGATGCAGCCATGCAGACACTTAATCCACAGGCCCATTGTGGACTTCTCTCCTCCTTAACCGTAGGGTAATACATCGTGTTGTTGTAAGCTCTGAAGCTGCAGTAACGTGTTGCAGCAGCAATAGGAAACGGATACACTCAGAAAAGGAGACTGTTTCTAGGCTCTGAACTCCGCATTCTCCCCTACTCATGCAGAACCAGTGAGTGGATCAACATGAAACTGGCAGTTTCAAAGTCTAAATGTTTATAGTTGAGTTTTCTGACCGCATTTTTTGTTTTAATTTGCCTTATTGGTTCTGACGTAAAGAGACTACATTTCTTCCCAAACTAGCAACAGGTATTTTATGGAATCCTTTGGAAAAAAATCAGTTCATAGGAGAGATGTCAAGATAAATCTTGGCTAATAGAAAACTTGAATGGTCACATGGATGAAGTGAAAGAAAAATTATTATGTTTTGAGACTCGATTTAATTCCCATTTCTTAAAAGTAATTTAGCATTTGTGTAAAATCCACACTTACATGTATTAGTTTATTTACTTTATGTAAAAACTTTCTCTCCCTTCAGAATATACATTACATTTTTATTAGGAAAAAAATATAAATAAGTTTGACTTGTAAAACTAGAACAGTTAATAGGGAGACAAATATTTGTAGGCATTTCGATAAAAGTATGCAAAGAAAATACTCAGGATAAAATTATCTTCTATAGCAGGCATACATAAAAATGATAGTGACTTTTAGCTATGTGTCTAAAGAAGTGAAACATTTTATCAGTAACTTAATCATAATCTAGATTTTCCATATTCGAGTAGCTAAATTGGGGGTTATTGGTTGAAAATGTAAAATGGGCTGAAACATCACAGTGGTATGAAATATCTTTTTGATAATTTTGCTAATTAAATTGTTACAGATAAGTTGCAAAGCTATATATGCTTCATGGGAAGGTTTATTGCTTTTTAAAAATATTCCAACAAGAAACCAAACTCTGAGCACTTACGAAAAAACATAATGTGCAAGGCCCAAAGTTAGATTAGCAGAATTGTTTTTGAAGAGGCATCAAATAATTGATCAGGAAGTAAAACTGTGATTATAGAATAAAATCACAGTTGAATTGTAGCAAATAATTGCAAAAATAATTAAAGTCACAAATCCTCCCAGTAACAATATGAAACAATTCTCTTTAGTGCCCCGCAGGGATGGAACTTGCTGGCTTTGATTGGGATTAAACCTGGAGGTAAAAGAAAAGTGTGGTCTGGAAGAAATCATATTAAAAACATATCCTCCATAAGAAAGAAAAAAATCACGTTCCTGAAAAGTGAATTTGGAAGTTATGTAATTTCCATTTCAAAGGATGCAATTTATTATGGTTCCTTTAATGATTTTTAAAGGTGTCAACCTACGCTTGAGCCTAGATAGATTTCCAGTTCTCAGCTTATTTCTTTTTCTGCTATGGTAAAATAGAAGCGACTTGTTTCATATCTCTAACGGAAAGAATAGGGACTTAATTAAGGGGGAAATTTGCTTCCAGAAGAATTATTGACATGATTCTTGTAAGCAAATGTTGACTCTGGAGGAGTAAAGTAACCATTCTTTTGCGTTTAGTGCCTGTATAGCTCACATGCAATGCATTGCAATATTCACTACTGACTGAAACCCTAGCGGTAGAATGAATAATTTCTAAAAATATGTCTTCCATCCTTTAAAAAAATCTAGTAATAAAAATGCAACGTGAAGCACACAAACACTTTGCTTACGTTTTAGTTGGCCTCTATGGTAGCAACTCAATCTTTCTTTCGATGTCTATGTTATGATCCAAGTGTGAATATCCACCCACTCTGTGGTCTCTCAGGTTTCTTTGTGATTTAATCAATAAGGTCAGCCAAGCAAAGGAGATACTATAAAGAAAGCCCATTCTGGAATTTAAACAACAAATTTAACTTCAATTTTTAAAGGCTCCAAAGTTTTAAACTCAATTGTTTTATTAATTCTGAATTGCTCACGAAGACCCTAACATACATTTGGCACTAGGTGGGGGGGGGGTGCATTTTATACTTAAGGGTTTTGTAATTATATAGTGAGAATGAATTATTCACACTGGAATAAGGTGAGCCCTAGTCGGTTTGGCTCAGTGGACAGAGCAAGGCAGCCAATCAATGATTGTCTCTCATCATTGATTTTTCTATCTCTCTCTCCCTTTTCTTTCCTCTCTGAAATTAATACAAATATATTTTTAAAAAAGACAAGGTGATATGTAGTTAGTTATAAAAATGAATGCAATAGATAAATCGCTCAATTTGGTGGTAATTTAGCTCCAAATTAACTTATTGTCTTTAATTGGGTACACTATGTTAGTAAATTTCAAGTAGTCATTTCAAGTTTTAGCTACAAAATGTCAATTTAGTTATATTTAATAAATAAATGTTTATTGAGCAAATACTATGTCCAAATATTGTGTCATGCTATCAGGTTATGATAATGAACAAGTAAGAAAAGTAGACATCATTTCTGCTCTTTCAAAGAAATAGAGAATTACAATACTGGGTGATAAATATGAAGGAGTAACTCAGTAGCCACAGAAAGCTGTGAAGTGAGCCAGGAACTCCAGCTTGGAGGGGTGGGACTGAAAAATGAATAGGAATTCACCAAATCAAGAAAGGTGCCAGGAAATGTTCTGGTAGAGAAAATAGCATATAGAAAATGTCCAAAGGTGGAGGAACAAAAAGAGAGGGAGGGAGAAAGAACAGGAGAGGGGTAAGGTGAGGGAGGGAAGGAGAATGAATATCAATGGCTATGATGGAATCTGAACAGAAATGTAAAAAGAAATGAGGGTAAAAAGAGAAAAAGAGTAATCATGTCCTAAGTAACACACACACACACACACACACCAAACAAACACATGAACACATACACATACACACACAACATTGTTTTTCCACCTATCCAGGACAAAAGCATTTCCAAATCCTTGACAACCTATATGAATTTTATGCTCACAAAAAACAATCCATCAGCCAATCATCCTATGTTTTTTAAGACAGTCCATCCTTATAAGATTAGTGTGGGACCAGTGAAGGGGCAGTGTAACTAAGGCAAGTCAGCATTGCTTCTGATCACATCTAAAAAATAAAAGCTCGCCCTAATCAGCTTGGCTCAGTGGATAGAGCATCGGCCTGCGGACTCAAGGGTCCCGGGTTCGATTCCGGTCAAGGGCATGTACTTTGGTTGCGGGCACATCCCCAGTGGGGGGTGTGCAGGAGGCAGCTGATTGATGTTTCTCTCTCATCAATGTTTCTAACTCTCTGTCCCTCTCCCTTCCTCTCTGTAAAAAATCAATAAAATATATTAAAAATAAAATAAAATATATTTAAAAAAATAAGAGCTCTTTATTGGGCAGCACAGAGAAAGGAGGCGGTCTCTAGAATGGCTGCATCTTGCGCTTCCCACACCTACTCTTCATACTTGTTTCTACAACAGCAATTACAACACCTGTAGCTATGAGCAGCTCATAGTCCATATGCACAGAGAGATGGGTTTTGTTGTAACCACACAGTGATATTTTTTTCAGGCATCATTTACAAGTTTCGAAATTGTCATAAAAATCCAGATTCCCACGTCTGTGGTGAGAAACCTGAAGCTCTGGCTTTTCATTTCTCTCTGAAGAAACTGGCCGGTACAGACAAGGGGCAGCTTCTGTAGGGAGGCAGACAAGCATTTCATATACTCAGCCCGTGTAGATCTAAAGTTTGACCCAGAGGGTAACATTTCTGACTGTTAACTTTACTGGCTCACTTTAGGTCTTACCTTGTCTCCTGGGTTGCTGATTTTGTATCTTCTTTTGCTCTGCGTGGAACTACATTTTACGTTTGGCTATGATTCTGCCACTCTTTCGGGATTTGAATCAATAGGTCTTTTCATTTCATATATTGTCCCAGTGGACAGGTCCTCACAGGTGTGTAGAATATCTATTCCTGGAACAGGTCTATCACCGTTTGTAGAATGTCATATAATTCACACCTCTGTGGAAAGATCTCCCAGAACTGCCCATTTCAGTCCAAGTGAAAGACACATTCTGCCATTTACGCATAAGGATCGATGGTAACATTCCTGACCATATCGCCTACTGTGCCCTCTCACTCCCTCTGCCTCCTGGTTGTCCCCCAAACATCCCCAGTATAATCCCAGCTCAGAGCCTTTTCTCCAGCTGGAATACTCTTCCCGCAGAAAATTTTCAACCCCATCTTGCTTTGTTCACAACTGACATTTTCAAAGGCCTACCACGATTAAACTATCGAATGGAACAACTTGTCCTGCTCTCCCCTGGCACGTAACCATCTCCTTAATATGATCCACTGTGTGGTTCTTGTAATCCTGGTTATAGCACTCACCACATTTAGTTCAGGCACTTTGTAGATATACTCTGTTTATTGCATAGTGTCTATCTTTCTTTCGATAATATATGCTCTGTGAAGGCAGGAATCAGTGTTGATTTTGGTTCATTGATCGTTCCCAAGTACCTAATCTAGTGCCTAAATATTAGTTGGATGAATAAATAAATGGATGACTGATGTCTGATAAATATGTGAATGAGCAAGAGACAATAAGAATCAAAATGAAAGCCATAAAAATACTAGAGGAATCCACAGGCAGCGAAATCGCAAACATATGCCGAAGAAATTTCTTCTCTGATAATGCTCCTAGGGCAATGGAAACTAAAGAGAAAATAAACAAATGGGACTACATCAAAATAAAAAGTTTTTGCACAGCAAAGGAAACCATCAACAAAACGAAAAGACAACCCACCAAATGGGAGAACATATTCACCAATACATACGATAAGAGGTTAATATCCAAAATTTATAAAGAACTTATAAAACTCAACACCAAAATAAAAAACAATCCAATTAAAAAATGGCC
>NW_006292696.1:12324236-12339702 GCF_000327345.1 Myotis davidii
AAGGTTGGGGGTCAATGGGCGGGATGAGGACACATTTGTAATACCTTAACTAATAATAATAATAAAAAAAATCAGAAAAAAAGAATCAAAATGAAAGAATGTCAACCTTGCCCTACCCTTTATTCACAAGAGTTCTCACAATTGCACTCAAAAGGAAGTTTCATTCATTGAAAGATCATTGTACAGGGTGGGCAAATGTAGGCTTCCAGTCATTTGTATGGAAAATAGTACAATAATTAATAAATAATAATACAAGCATAAACTTGGTGTTTCACATACTCACAACTGTAAACCTGCTTTCCCCCCCCACCCTGTATTCATCATCATCATGAACAAATGTATTAGTGAAAGCATCCTTTTTAAGCCTACGTTTTCTAATCTCCAGAGAGAGTACATTACTATCTCTGAGGCTTAGTGTATGAATAGAAGATAACAAATGATTATGAGTGTTCCTTATACAAGTATTAGTTGTCACTAACAAAACTAATACAAATAAAATAATAGCTAACATTTATTCAGCATATGCTATGCATCAGGCACTATGCTTAGCATTTCATAAATATGACCACACTTAATCTCATTAAATTCTAATAATAGCCCCACTGTGCACAACATATTATTCCTGTATTTCAGATGAGGAAACCAAGTTTTTAAGAAGTCGCTGGCAGAGCCACCACTTGAATGCAGTTTTTCAAATCTAAATTATGTAACCACTACTTTATCCCTATTTTGTTATTATCCCATATTTCTGTCCTTATTTCTTACATGCCCAGGTGCGTCTCTCCTTTTATCTTTTCCTACAATCTTACTTTCCAGTTATTGATGCAGTTCTTCCCCAAATTATACCATAATAGATGGTTATGCACCAGAACATTATTGAAGAATCTCTGAATGGCATTGATTTGGGCTAGAAGGTCCAGTAATAACCAAAGGGTCACGTGCCTACCTGAGCAGGAGGACTGCATTAGAAACCATTCAGTAGCTTAACAAATATCAAAATGATAGCATCTAGATTGGAACAAAGGGAGTAAAGCAAGAAATAATAGAAAAAAAGGGAAGACTTTCATTGAAATTGAACATGTTTCCCTTTAGCTAGAGCACCTCTTCTAAGCTAACCAACCCCCTGGAATGCTAGACCACTTTATAGAAAATTTTTTTTTTTTTTTTACTGTGTAACTAACATATTGTAGTGAGAGAAAAGCATATGAGAGGTTGTCATCTGCCCTAGATTCTTGGCGTTTGTATGATTTCCTACAACTAGCAATGAGCCAGAATTGCTGTTCCCTCCGCTCACTTGCATAGTTATGTAGTAAAACAAAATGAGGAGAAGCAAAAGGAAAAAAAAAAGAAAGAAAAGCAAAGAAAAGAAAGAAAAATGCAATTTGGGCAGTAGAAGTCCTCCAAACCTAGCATTTTTTAAGCCTGTATTTCCCAAATGATATTCCAACAATCATTGTAATTTAGCATGGTATATGCTAGATGCTGGTGGGCAGAGCATGATTATGTAAGAAAATAAGGTATATTTTGCTGATTGATACTGCACTTCAGCAAAGGAGCATTACCAGCTGACAGTAATCAGGCAGGAAAGCGCAATTAGGCAGACACTGTCCAGAATGTGCCTGAGTTTAAGGAAGTAGAGAGGTGAGGACCGCTTGTGGTTGGTCAGCACACTGGAAGTTCTGAGTACAAAATGTGCAACTTAGAAAGTAGAAAATGCTAGTGAGCCCCCATGTTAAGTGATCACTTTTAGATCTAGTTATGCAGGAGAACAGGGGACCAGTTTAAATATCAGGGACCGTCATAGCTCATGTGGTTTGCCATATGTAAGTTATGGGGCAAGTGATAGGTCCTGAAGAAATAGGCTGTGACTTCTGAGCTTATGGCTTCCTTCTTAGGAAAACAGATAGAATAGGTTGAAAGGAATATGATTGCTCCAGATAAAGCAAAATACCTCAGGAAGCAAGTCCAGGGGATGGCTACATTACTTGGGTGAGGAAGTGATTCAGTAAGATGAATGTTTCCTTAAAAAATGGTTAAAACTATATGAGAAGATATGGGTTAGAAAGATAGGCGACACCAGTAATAACTCACTTTTTATAGCACTTTGCTGCTTAAACAGAGCTTAAATCATCTCAGTCTCCGAATGAGGCTACATGGTGGATCGGAATCATAGGAAAAAATTTTCATTAGGTAAGACACTTGGTAATTATAACACTCAGGCCTATTATTTAAAATCTGTGACTTTTGGTTTTCTCATCTTTATAATGGGAATGATACACCAAACTCATAGCTCTTTGAAGCTATTTGAAGCTATTGGAACTCAAAGCTATTTGAACTCATAGCTCATTGAAGTGAGAAATAAATGAAGATGGTACACCAAACTCATAGCTCATTGAAGTGAGAAATAAATGAGTTGATATTTATTAGCTAAGACTTTGCTTGATGTACTTCATCAGTAAATGGACTGTCTCCTTGCTGTCTTGGTTCATGAAATAATAAAATGTCTACAGCTAACAGATCTTTTTTTTTCAAGTCAAGGCAATAAAGTCCAAGCTAAAAGAAATACGGAAATGTAATAAATACATAAAGTAAAAAGTTTATAACATTCAGATACCATTGCTGCTGGAGAACTCTCCTTACTGCTTCCTTGCATCGGCCCATGTTTCTCCCATAGCCATGAGGCCATGCAGACTGAAGGGCTGCAGCAGGTGACAAATTATTTGCCTCCTGGTGCTGTATTGGGTTGTACGCATGGAATGGAAACTCTGGACACTGGCTCTGATTTGACCCCTATGGAAGCCCGGCTACACCTCTTGCTTGGTGGCCCAAAGGAAACTCAGGGATGTAATTCCACAGAAATGAAAACCACTCATTCTCCCACGAACGTCTCAGAATATTCTTTTTCTCAGGATATCACAAGACTTCCACTCCAATGAGCAACCGATGGGGATGCGGACCTCTCCCCACCGGTAACAGTGCTGCCTGTTTATTGTAGAGCATTTAATGTTAAACACCTTCAGATAATTTCCTACAGCTAACAGATCTTTTTTTTCAAGTCAAGGCAATAAAGTCCAAGCTAAAAGAAATACGGAAATGTAATAAATACATAAAGTAAAAAGTTTATAACATTCAGATACCATTGTTAATTAGCTGGTTATTAATATAGGAAAGGAGCAAGAGAGAGACAAGACATTATGTACATGACCATCCGGGTAACTTCTCCAAGAAACCGCAATTTCACACTCCCTAGGGAACCAAGGGCTGGTTCTCTGCAGATTATGGGGGGAAGGGACTGGACACAGGGGAGGATGGATGCATGCTCAGGGAAGTTGGGGTGACCTAGGGAAGGTACCTGGGGACAGAGATAGTAGTGAGAATAATTAGCTGGTTATTAATATAGGAAAGGAACAAGAGAGAGGCCAGGCATTATGTACATGGCCATCTGGGCAGCTTCACCAAGAAACCGCAATTTCACAGGGAACCAAGGGCCGGTTCCCTGCAGATTACTGGGGGAAGGGACTGGACACGACCCCTATGGAAGCCCGGCTACACCTCTTGCTTGGTGGCCCAAAGGAAACTCAGGGATGTAATTCCACAGAAATGAAAACCACTCATTCTCCCACGAACGTCTCAGAATATTCGGTGCTGAAGCTCTCTCCTTACTGCTTCCCTGCATCGGCCCATGTTTCTCCCAAAGCCATGAGGCCATGCAGACCCCACATGCAATAGACTGAAAGACTACAACAGGTGACAAGTTATCAGCCTCCTATGTATTGGACTGTATGCATGGAATGGAAACTCTGGACACTGGCTTTGATTTGACCCCTATGGAAGCCCGGCTACACTTCTTGCTTGGCGGCCCAAAGGAAACAGGGGTGGAATTCCACAGAAATGAAAAGCACTCATTCTCCCACGAACGTCTCAGAATATTCTTTTTCTCAGGATATCACAAGACTTCCACTCCAACGAGCAACAGGTGGGATGCGGACCTCTCCCCACTAGTAACAGTGCTGCCTGTTTATTGTAGAGCATTTAATGTTAAACACCTTCAGATAATTTCCAATGAAAGGATTTTCAGTGTTTTAAAATATAAAAGTATTTTTATAATTACATATTTTACATATTACACACTTCACATTTTTCCAGTGCTAAAATAAAGTCACATTGCTTCAATTAGCATCTAAATTAAATTCTTTTACACCCATCACACTCAAATCATTTTTCTTACTTTTGTTTTTCCTTATTCTATATTTTTCTTATATTTTGTTCTTCTTTTTAATAATGTGTTCAACCTTTTTGTTGTTGTTATTCCTCTCTTGAAGATATTTTTTCATTGTTTTTCAACAAGAGTGGAAGAGAAGGAGGGAGGGAGGGAGAGAAAAAAAAACAAACATTGTGAGAGAGTCACATTAACTGATTGTCTCCCACACATACCCCACCAGGGTTGGGTAGCAAACCCAAAACCCATGTATGTGACCTTGACTAGGAATTGAACCCACCACCCTTTAGTGCATGAACTGATGCTCTAACTACTGAACATATAGACCAGTGCAATATGTTCAATCTTTATGTGATAGTACATTTATAATAAAAACCCATGTATGTGACCTTGACTAGGAATTGAACCCACCACCCTTTAGTGCATGAACCGATGCTCTAACTACTGAACATACTGACCAGTGCAATATGTTCAATCTTTATGTGATAGTACATTTATAATAAATATATATCTGGCCACAGCCAGTGTGGCTCAGTTGGTTTGAGCATCATCTTTTTACACCGAAAGGGTGTGGATTTGATTCTTGGTCAGGGCAAATAACTAAATTGCAGGCCCAATCCCTAGTAGGGCTACATGCAGGCGGCAACTGATTGATGTTTCTCTCTCACATCAATGTCTGTCTATCATCTATCATCTATCATCTATCTATCTATCTATCTATTATCTTCCTTCTCTTCTCGCTAAAAAATCAGTAAACATATCCTCAGGTGAAGATTTTTAAATAATAAATATATATTTGTCATGGAGCTCCAAAACCCTTGGAATGCTCTAAATGATAAGAGTCACAAATGTATCTTAATATTCATAATGATCGCATTTGAACCACTTCTGAGTTTATGTTAATGAGGTCACTTTTGAAAAGCTCCCAAAGGTAGATGCTCGTTGTCAGGGGAACCAAATAAGTGACTGGAGGGTTGGAACTTGTACTCCCATCTTCCTGACCTCAAGAGAAGGCAGATAGAATGGAGGTTAAATCAATCGTCAGTGCCAGTGATTTAAGCAATCATGCCTATGTAATGAAGCCTACACAAACACCCAATGGGACAAGGTTTGGAGAGCTTCCAGGTTGGTAGAGAATCAGAAACAGTGGCATGTTCAGAGAGCATGAGAGCTCCACAGCCTTCCCCACACCTTATTCTATGTGTTTCTTGAGTTAAATCCTTTTATTAAAAAAAAAAACAGTTATTTCATAAGTAAAATATTTCTCTGAGTCCTGTGGTCCATTCTAGCAACTTACTCACTGGCACCTCTAATCTGCAGCTGGTGGGTCAGAACACAGGTAACAAGTTGGACTTGTGATTAATGTCTGAAGTGGAGGATAAGGAGGCCTTGTAGGAATGTGCCCTTAATCTGTAGGATCTGATGCTATCTCCATGTAGATAGTGTCAGCATTGAGCCAAATTGTAGGACACCCAGCTAATGTCACAGAATTTCTTGGTGTGGGGAAAACACACACAAGCATTGGTGTCAAAATCAGATCCTCTCTTATCTTTTCTTCCCTTGACTTTTGTTTCATCATTGGTTTATACATTATATATAGCAATTTTATTCATATAATGCCAAGAATTTTATCTGTTCTTTCTATTTCCTTTACTATGGTGAATTTAAGAGAGTAGAATTGAGAAATATTAGCTCCTGTGATCTTTAAGTTTTTATTCTTAAATCTCTCTCTCTGTATTTGTTATCGATAGCTGCATAGCTAATTACCCCCAAACTCTGTAGCTTGAAACAGCAACCATGTATTATCTCACAGTTTCTGTGGGTAAAGGAGCCTAGCACATTGCAGCTTGATGCTTTGAGTTCAAGGTCTCTTATAAGATTGTAATTAATTTTCCATATCAGCTGAGATTGTGGTCTCATCTGGAGGTTCAGTTGGGGTAGGAGAACCTGCTTTAAAGCTCTCAGATGTGATTGTTGGGGGACCTGGTTTCTTTCCCCCCAGGACCTCTCCCCAGTGCTTCCTCATTGTATGGTAATTGCTTTTCCTCGGGGCAAGAGTTCAATGAGAGCAAGAGAGGTCACACAGGACAGGATTCATACTCTTCATAATCTAACCTTGGAATTATCATCCATCACATGCACCTGTTCTATTTGTAGAAGGGAGTCAACATTTCAGCCTACACTTAAGGGGACAAGATCACACAAGAGCATGGATATCAGAAGGCAGCCATCACTGGGAGCCATTGTAGAGATGGTCTCTTATCGAAATTTCCTCTTGATGTGTACAGACTGCCTCAATTCAGGCTCTCAGTGTCATTTAAAATTCTCCACTCTTTAGGATTGCACTCAACCCTCTTTAAGCCACCCTCTTCATGAGTAAAATATTTGCATTTTTCAAGCTAAGCCTGATTGAGTCTGCACTGGGGAAAGAAGTGGTTTCTATTATCTTTGGAATGGGATAATTGTAAAGCCCTAAGGCGGAATTCAAGATGTGTGAAAATCTGTCCCTGCCGCCCTTTCCAGCTTCGGGTCCTGGGGAGCAAGGATGAGCTCAGGAATAGATGCTGGCCCATCGAATCGCTTCCTATATGCCTGTGTTCTAATCGGACCATTGGAAATGCATAGGTTTTAAATCCTGGCATTCTTCAGAGGAACTTTTACCAGCTAGTTCCTTGGATCTTGGCAAGTGAGTCTGCTTCCAATCCAGGCATGGCTGCTTCTTCACAAACCCCAACAAGTCCAATCTTCAAGACAATGCCTCCTGCTTTCAACATGTCCTCGATATCTTCCCAAATTTCCTCCATAGTTTTCCTCATACAAAATACCCTTTCTTAAATGTAGCAATTGAGCATTTAATGTAGTGTATTCCCTAGTATCACTGCCTTTGACTAATTTTAAACATAAGCATTAAGAGACTGGCCTCACATCACGCAACCAGTGAGTGAAAGACCCAGAAACACAAAGCCCATGACTGATTCCTATCTCACATCCTCTCCACCATATATCACAGTTGTCTTTATGTTGTTACAATCCGCATCTTATATAAAATATGCTAGGATCTGGATAGATGCTCTGTTTTCCCCCTCTGTAATTTTTTTAGAAGTAAGTCAAGGGACAAACATAAAAATTATAACTATTACATTTGTTCCTTTAAAGAAAATAAAATGCCCAGTTTTGAATTATGGCTAAATTAAAGAGTAATGCTTGAAATTATAAAGGCTCTAAACTTAACTATCAACTTAACATAAAACACACTGAATAAGACTGTTAATTTAGCATATATTTTTAATAATAACAAAAGCTGATGCTTTTTTATATTTTTAAAGAGGCAAACTCTTGCTCATGTTCATATTTGGAGAAAAAGAACTTGAACAGTAATTATATTTACACTGTAAATTTTAAAGGCTGTGATGAATAATCCATGTACAGTAGTTTATCTCTAGTAAAAGAGTTTCATAGTATCACAAATGCATTTAATAGCTGAGACTCTGCTTGAAGTTTTTGAACTAGACAAACTACACCAGTATTGTTTCCATTTTTCATCAGTATTTTCAGAAAATACTTTTGGAAATAATTATACTTGCTTGGGCCAAAATATGGCTTCCAAAGAAAGCTAGAGAAAAATTTTTAAATGGTCTATATGCTCTTCGTTCCTGCTGCAAATATTGTCCTTTGGTAGTCTTTGGTAGCACGTAGGTGTGGATGTGGGTGTGCGTGTGAATGAACAGAGCAAAGCTCCGGGTCAATTAGCAGGTGCAAAACTGTCCTAATAAGAGGACACATCATTTTTTTTAGTGGATAGGCCAGAGAACAACTGCTTCCAGTGTAAAGAGAGGGGAAATGTAATGACCTGCAGAGCCATCTCAGTGGGGCCAGGGGAGTATATGTAAACTCAGCAGACATATTTTTATGTGTGGCAGATTTTTAAAGCTAATTGTTAGTAAACCATGACTCCACAAAACACCTCTCTGGGGCAATAAACTGCTCCAGTATTAAGAGCACTGGAAAATAAAATCCGGCTGGTGCATGTAATGTATTCAAAGGGAATTGATGGCAAGTATGGGACCAATAGCATACAGTATTTGATCTGGCATGAAAATACTTCAAATGTGCATTATAGGACCAAAAACTTGGAATAAAAAAAAATATTCAACCAAAAATAAAAGCTGTACAATGGCCACACTTATTGGGGGGAAAATGAAACTTTTCTGCATCTTGCCTGTTGATCACATGTCAGTGTGTGTGTGTGTGTGTGTGTTTTAGGAATAATGAGGACAAGATCTCAATTACCTTGACAGGATTAATATTAATTTTAAATTTATTGGGAAAGTGTTTTAAAATGCCCAGAAAACATAATCTACTACCCAATAAATCACAAAAAAAAATGATAAACTTACATTTTCTTGGATTGTGAGTCTTTTTCCTGGCCAGTAGTTGCTCTCACTAGAGAAAATATAATCTCAATTCAATGATTATTTTTTATTTTAAAACTTGAAAATTAAACATCGCTAAATGTCACATAAAGAAAAATGTATTATAACCACAGTGTTTATTGAATAATACACAAAGGCTTCAATGATACATTTTCACAATCCTTGTACAGTATAGTTCATTAGCTAAAGCACATCAGAGATTCATAGGAAATAAATCATGTTAGTCATCACTATGAAAATGAACTGAATTTAGATAACAAAGACTCCTATATTTGCCTCCCTGTCATTTATAAATTTGAAATCTATGTAATATTATAAACTTCTAAAATATGAAGACTTTAAAACAAATAAACAAAAATAGTCTCCTGCAGTAAAATTCTTAACTCTGAGGTTAAGATGACTAATAGCTTAAGATGATTAATATTTTCAGTAGCTAGTATAAATTTATTATTTAAATAGATGTTGTCAAGTTTACAGTTGGAAATAAAATTAATAGAGTGACTACAACAACGACATAAAATCTAGTTTTGTAGAAACTCTTTTCTGAAGGGTTCAGGGGTGGAATTTGAAATTTAATGAGTATAAATGTCAAGTCATGCGTGTGCAGGGAAAGCACCAAGCTAAGTTCAATTTAAATGGCAGTGCATTAGTTAATGGGGTGAAGAGGTAAGAAGAACTAACTGGATTTGACGTTTGAATTCTCCCTGCATTATACAGGAACCCAGAAAGCTAAGAAGACACTGACTTTTACTAAGGCCAATATATTATTCCAAGAATATCCTGTTCTCTTATTTTATGTGAATTAGGCCAAATCTGGAATGCATAGTGATATTGTGCTGCTTCATTTTTTTTTTCAGAAATACGTAGTAGGGTTCAAAAGTGTTGTGTAGACACATTCATTAATTGAGTACATGAACATAATTAATTTGATAAGTACTCAACTAGTATTTAACATTGAGCTAGGACTGTTGGGGGACCGGATGAAAAGGTGAAAGGATTGAGAAATACAGATTGCTAGTTACAAAATATTTATGGGGATATGACGTACAACACAGGAAAGATAGTCAATAATGTCATAACTATGGGAACAGGTGGGTACTGGAAATATGGGGGTGAGGGGCACTTCGAAAAGTACATGATTATCTAGCCACTATGCTGTACACCTGAACCTGGTACAAAATAATATTAAATGTAAACTCTATTGGAAAACAAAAATAAATAATAATAAAATTGAGCTAGGACAAAAAAATACTGTAAATAAGTTTTTATTAGAAAAGAGATTTTGAAAATCATAAAGTTGTATGTCCTGGTGATAATAGTTGTGATGAGTTTAATTTCAGTTTCCTACAAGCTGTTCTGGACATTTTTGTGTGTCTTTTTGTTTTTGTTTGTTTGTTTTTGTTTTTAAGTAAACACCATCTTATAAAACAGAATCCAACTGGGCCACTGTAGTCAGTGTAGGAATGCAGATAGACAGACTTCCCTTCCACCTCCTAAAATGGGCCCTCTGAGTGAGAGAAAGCAGCTTGTAGCTTTAAAGAATCCCATTTCCTTTCGAATAATAAAGCTTTCTAAAAAGCTACAATGTAGGGTGTGGAAGAGAGAGCACGTGCTCCAACTTATAGGGGTCCTTGCCTTCTCTGGCTTTCCTCCTTTTGAATTTAGACTGGGATAATAAAGCATATCTTCCATGGACTTGAGTATATTGTTAAAGATGACTAATTTTTGGCATTACCTGGGTAGGCTAGAATGAGGTCTGCCTTCTTGTTGCTAGAAATGCTGAGTGCACACTGTGAGAACAGCCATGCCTCAGACACGTTACAGAAGAGACAAATACTTTAAACTCATTTTAAGAACAGAATTGCCCTGTAACTGCTTTTGGCCTAAGATGGAATTAATTTTAAATTAATATTTTTAACTCCTATTGCTTTTCCCTTTCCTGATTCTTCCTGTCCTCTAACCCACCAAATCAAAACCGAATCCTCTGAGTGAAATGCATTTCTCAAAATGAGTCTTAGTCCTTAACTGGTTAAGTTGCACCTCTGGAATATCACAGAATATCAGTCATCTTATGTCAAGAAAAAAATAATGTCTAATCTGTGACAGAAATGAATTACTTCATATGGGACAGCTACATTTGGTCTGATACTTGTCAGCTTTCACTGGGAGACGAGGAACTAAGAAATAGATTTCATCAAATTCTGAGATGGGAGGAAATGAAATCTTAGCAAAGAAAACAAGTTATGCCCCTGAAATGAATTGTACGGGCAGGAAGATATATCAGGAGAAAAGTGAATGCTAAAATCATTTGCCAACAGATGATATAAAACATTTTGGACATATATTTAAGGGCAGAAAACTCTGATATTACCAGTTTATAAAATATTCATATATTCAAGAAAACTAAATGATCTCTAGATTTGAGAATTACTTGTACATATTCTCTGGTCTTAACAGCATTTTTTCTCATAATACTCCTACTTCTTTCCATGAGTTGCCTATTTGATATGGGATTAAAGAAGAAAAAAAGAGAAAAAAAAATGTTTGTAGTGTAAAGTTAATCCCTTCGCTTGAATGTGTCTAAAGGAACTTCTCAGTATTTGCTTACTGAGATCACTTCAAATTTAAATGAAGGGACCACAGGTACTATCTTGCATCAATAAAGAATGAAACATCATATTTGTCAAAGAAGAAGGGGTAAGGACCAGAAATTTTAGGGATTAAGGTTGGGCAATGGAACCTTTCAACTCTAAGACACTACTTGCCATCTCTTCATGGTAGGTTGACTGTGACAGAAACCATTACTACCTAAAGGCCAGCCACTTGGCTCCTACTTGTCAAAGACATGGCACTCTTCACCCAAATTCTTGTCAGACAGTTGTTCATATCACACAAAACCCATCCTGGTTAGCAGCCAGTGCATTTATCCCCTTATGGCAATATGAAAGGTTCCTCCCTCTGCTAACAGTGGAGAGAAAATGTTGCCTTAGGTGTTGTCTATGGAGAAGATTCCTCTGATGCTTCATCTTTGTCTTTCCCAAAGTAGATCATATGGAGATGAATATTCTGTTTTTTCAAGTAGATATATATTTTTAATTCTCACCCAAGGGTATTATATTTTTCCATGGCATTTTTTAGAGAGAGTGGGAGAGAGAGGGAAAGACAGAGAAATATCAATGTGAAAGAAATGCATCCATTGGTTGCTTCCTGCAAGAGTTCAGACTAGGGTCCCGGGCTAGGGAGGAGTCCGCAACCCAGGTACGGGCCCTTGATTGGAATGGAACCCGGGACCCTTTGGTCCATAGGCTGTTGCTCTATCCACTAAGTCAAACCAGCGAGGGCCAAGTACATTTAAATAGCTGCCTCCCCCAAATTAAAAGGACCCTAAAATGCAGTCTATGAAAACTAAATAAGTGAGTTTCTATGAGTCTTTCTTACACAGAAGAATTCATTAGTTTAAAGGAAAGGTGCATTCTCTCATTTCAAATCATATATTTTAGCAGAGAATATTTTATACATATTTGTTTTTTATTCATGTATTACATACAAAGACAAGTCCATAAATTATAAGAATTTTCACAAAGTTAACACACCTGTGTCAAAAGTGTCTTCAGTAACAAGCGATCAATAATCAGGATGTCAGAAAGCTCTTCTTGCTCCCCGTTCCCCTCAGTTCCTGCCTTCTCCCAAAAGCATCCTTTCTTTTTGTTCTTTTATTCTTGGTTTTGGGGGATTCACTAAAATAACTCAGTCCTTGATTAATTTTGTCTCAGTTTGGGGCTTAAAAACTTATTTGATTATATGTGGCAAAAAATAAAGATACGGGATATGCACATTTAAAGATGAGATTTATAACCTTGAGCCTTGGATATACCTCTGGCCAAATGTTTATTAAAGTTTATACTTTTATTTCTAATGGTTTCATCTCATATTGTCTGTATATGAAGGTACACAAAAGGGAGGGGGCCTCTGACCTTAAGGAATAAAATGACAAAGAAACACGTTGCAAAAAGGCGAGGCAGAATCATCTCTGCATCAGTGGTAGTACTAGTGCATATCCTATTTCCTCCATGTAGGAAATTACATAATCATGTTAGGTGGGATGCTTTACTCTTCTAGGTTCCGTTACTTCAAATATAAATGGGAATATTACTAATGACTTGCTAAAGTCACTTCTTACTAAGACCTATGATTCTAGGAAGATAGTTCAAAAAACATTTTTCCCACTCAGTGTTTTCTTACCGCGAACTACTACAAAGTTGGAGGCTTGCCCTGTTTTTATCTTTATGTAAGAAAGGGTGGTAGATGGTGATTCCCATGCTACTAGTTCCGAGCTGGGGAATACAAGACACGGGAATGAATCTGTCTTCATGCCAAGATCACCGCTGAAATGCCTGTTTAAAACTATCTCAAGCCGTGAGGCAACACTAACTTTGTTCATTCTCGGCAAATATCTTTTGAGAGACGAGCACAGACTTAATCTTTCACATTACACAGATAAGAATGAAATCACTGAGCACTCAAGTGATTTAGGAAGCATCAGTTAACAGTGAGAAGAGGGGGGAAAAGATATTTGGTCTCTTGCCTTTTCTTTCAGGGTTCATTACAAGCGTTCCTTGTTACTCAGGACCCTATACACCCTTTTGATAGTCACAGATAAGAATATTGGAGAAACAGCATTTTGCCAAAGACAGAATATGAAAAAGACAAAAAGAGTCCTCTCTTATTAAGACCTTCACTTCTGGTGTTCGGTTTTCCCAGTATTAAGTTCATGGGCAAATTGCTTCATGGCCGAAATGTCAATGCCAGAGCTTTAAAGAGGCGATCAATACTGAGCCTCAATCAGAATTTTACCATTATGTTTCCTCATGGAGACTTTTACATATTCACCGAAGCTCTTTTAGAGCATAGAGATCGGGTTTTTTAAATTGTTCAAGTGTTGGCGACCATCAGAGAATCCCAGTAGATGAAAAACAAGGAACAGAGCCACTGTCCTCCTGTTTGATACTTGTTTTCCCAGAAGAGGGCTGGAGCTGCTGGCTGAAATGTCAGAATAAAACAAGACATGTCTATTTTTAGCCTCAGCTCATACAATTTCCCTCCTTTTTAATCATACAGCAGGATTTTAAAGCAACCACGTTCCCAGAGGCCCCTCGTTAAGAAGAGCTCAAGTCAGTAAATAGAGAAGTTCTGCAATACCTAGAAAGTATCTTTTTATTTTAGAAACATTCAATATTGGTGTCATTCTTTGCAGTTTTGTGTTTGGCTGTCCTAACCAGTGTGTGCGAGACTGCACCCTTGATCGCAAAAGTGAGCACAAGCCCAAGGGTTCCACAAGGAATTAAAACGAAGAAAAAATAATAGAAAGAAAAGCATTTGATGTAAAGTGTCCTAACCCGAAGCTTCAAGAAATATTTTAGCCTCATCCTGCACATCATATGACCACATAGAATGTAAGAAAAGGAAACATTATGAATTGTTAGCTGCAAAAAATGAATATTTTGCATAATAGATGATAAGATTTAGGAGAGTTTCAGTTGCCTGAGATCTCCAGTGGAGATTCAGTGGGGGTACTAAGCTTAGAGCAGTAATTAAATCATGGCACTATCTCTTATGGATACATAATGATTTGGTATACCTGAGAGTTTGAGCTACAAGCATGGATAGAATAGATCATTCATTCATTCATTCAACTGATATTCATTGGTGCCTACAGTGTACTAAGATAAAGGAGTAGTGAGTAAAGAGTTGTGGAAATTGCATTCTAGTGGTGGGGGGATAGATAATTAGCAAAATAAATGTATATGTCAGACGGTCATATGAGGGTTAAGGATGAATCATAGATGTGGTTCTAGCTCAGAAAGCATAATCATGGAAGCCCTGTCTGATCATTGATAAAGAAAAGAGACCTAAACAAAACAAGGGAGTGAGCCATGTCTACATATCTGGGAAAAGTGTTTTAGGCACTGGAACAGCACATGCAAAGGCACTAGGGAATATCGTTGTTGATGTATTTCAGGGAGAATACAGAGAGCAGAAGGCACAGTGAGTGATAAAAAAAAAAAAAGTAGGACATGAAGTGAGAGGTGGAGCAGGGTCAGATTATAACAAGTGTTCTGGGTTTTACTCTGAGTAAGGTTGAAGGGTTTTCAACCATTTAAAAAACGTAAGCAGGCCGAAACCGGTTTGGCTCGGTGGATAGAAGAAGGGTCTTCAACCATTTAAAAAACGTAAGCAGGGACATTTATGATTGCATTTTCCTTTTAAAGGGGTTATTCTGGCTGCTCTGTGAGAGTATTTTGTGGACTAAAAGGTCCCGGGTTCGATTCCGGTCAAGGGCATGTACCTGGGTTGCGGGCACTTCCCCAGTGGGGGATGTGCAGGAGGCAGCTGATCGGTGTTTCTCTCTCATCGATGTTTCTAACTCTCTATCTCTCTCCCTTCCTCTCTGTAAAAAATCAATAAAATAAAAAAATAAAAAAAACGTAAGCAGGGAAATTTGTGTTTGGATTTTCCTTTTAAAAGGGTTATTCTGGCTGCTCTGTGAGAGTATTTTGTTCAGTTCCCAGGGTAAAGCAAGGAGATTATTAGTAAGGAAATAAATTAACTCAGACAATACGTGGGGGTGATTTCTACTAGGGGATAACAGTGAGAATGGATCGATGAAACTTGATTCTGGGTATATTTAAAAGGACATCTGACAGGCTTGGCAGTGAACTGAATGTGTGAAAAGTCAAGATGACACCAAGATGTTTGGCACAAGGAAGTGATAGAATAGACTTGCCATTTATCAAGTTAGAGAAGACAGTAACCT
>NW_006292696.1:12340090-12342612 GCF_000327345.1 Myotis davidii
TGTCTTGTGTAAAAAAATAGGACATTGTCTTCAGTCCATTGCTCTTAACCTGCCTTCAATTGTGTGACATTCTTTCATCCATTCTCATGAGATTGCTTACCAGATAGTACACTGCCTTTACAGTGAAATACTGATTAGTTTGTGGGAGTGTTTGCTAGAGCTGATACACCAATGTACAATAAAACAACAACACACGCAAACACACACACACACACACACACACACACACACACAAAACAAACAACAAACAAAAAACAGCATCTCATTTTAAAAGGAAGATAACTGTCTAAGCCAGTGTTTTGTTTTGTTTTATTTTAAGCACATGCTAAATAGCACTAATTTCTAAGGACTTAACTTTTGGGAAATATTAAGTTTAAACAGGTTGCTATACTGCTGGACTTCTCAGGACCTTTAATAAACCATTGAGCTTTGAGACTGCAAAAAATGAGAGAAGTTATATTTTTTTTGTCCTCTCTAATTGGTTTTTGAATCTTTTTTAAAGCATGGGTTATAGGTCTAGTGACATAAACTTATTCAACACCAAATGCATAACATTAACTGTTCACTATTTTCCTTTGCATTTTAGACAACAAAAGTGAGAAATAGCTCTATAAGCATTATCAAAGGACAGTCATAATGGTTTACATAATCATCTCATTTGCACAAGTAAAGGGGATTCTGAATGATCCCCATGTTACAGATGCAGAAACGAAAGTGGGAGAAGAGAATCAACTGGCCATTCAAACCCAGATCCTTTCATCTCAGACTCAGGGCACCACCTCAGGACTCCTCAAAGTGTGGTTCCTGGGACAGAAGTATTAGTATCACCTGTGAACTTATTAGAAATGCAAAACCAGTCCCATGAATTGGCACCTTCCTGGTAGTGCTAATACCACTGGCTGTAATCACGGCAGTACACTGGAATAGTACCTGAGTGTGGTCGAGAAGTCTAAGGAGGTGTCTGGGTTAAAGGAAAATAATCATCTATTTATTCTAAATTAGAGATCTCAGCTTCTATTATAAATTAGAGGCACCATAGAGTTCTCAAACACAATGATGGCCAAAACACAAAGCCTGAATATCCTTAAATGAGACCAGATATAAAAGCTGATTAGAGCTCAACAGGTGATTTTGGATGCATTACCAGAATCTGGGAAAAGGTGATTTTGGATGCATTACTAGAATTGAGGCAAGTGTAGAAGTCAGTGGGGGCAGTTGGTTCATCTAGATCAGGGCTTCCCCAAATTTGATGTGCTTAGGATTACCCAGGGGGGTGTGTTAAAATGTAGATTCTGGTCCAGGAAATCTGGAATAAGGCCTGAGGTACTGCTTTTTTACCAAGTTCCCCATTGATGATGGTCTGAAGACAGACATGTTGAGTAGCAAGAATTTAATTTACCTTTGCAATTTTTCATGTTCTTAAACTTGACTTTACACTTAATAACTATACAGTTAAAGACAAAAACACAACGTCCTAATATTATTAGAGCATTTTCCTGGGGAGTTTTAGGGAAGGGGGTAGATGGTTTTATTTTCTTGGAATTGTTTAGTTAAATTAACTTTTTTATTTGCAAAATATATGGTTTTGATTATTTTTTAAAATACAGTGGTACTTGCAGATTTTGTTAGGTGGGCATACGTATATAAGTTTCTGAAAATGGATACAAATGAAATACTTCTAGCTCCATTAACCAAAGTATAAATGGCAGTTTGGATTCAGCCAAATTCTCTAATTGCCACAAATCCTGAATTTTGTTATATGCATTTGTTGGCATGATATTTACTTAACATTTGTGTGATGGATAATTTTATGTGCTGACTCGCTAGGCGATGGTGCCCAGTTGGTTGGTCAAACCCCCGTGTAAATGTTGCTGTGAAGGCAGTTTTTACGTGACTGACGTTTAACTCAGTAGACCTGGAGTAAAGCAGATTACCCTCCATAATGTGTATGGGCCTGGTCTTAAGAGAGAAAAATGAGATCCCCTGAGAAAGAAGGTATTCTACACGCAAACTGCCTTTGGACTCGGGTCTGCAGCATGCACTTCCTTCCTGGCTCTCCAGCCTGTTGGCCTGCCCTGCAGATTTCAGACTTGCCAAGCCCTACAATCATGTCAGCCAATTCCTGACAATAAATCTTTCTTTCTATATATTTATACATCTTATTGGTTCTGTTTCTCTGGAGAACTCTATGCACCATATAACACACATGTGAAGGAAAAACTTCTAACAGATTTCCTTTTCTTTTTATTTTATTTGTTAAAGCAGTCACAGAGGTGCAGTGAGTTTCAAGAAGAGGAGAAATAGAATTCACCTCTCAATAGGGCATGTCAGGATTCTGGGAGAACATGGCAACTCCCAAACTGGCAATATTTCCAAGGTCATTTTTGTAAAACACAACCTGACACCTACCACATGTCCAGATTTGTGATCCCCCTACCCACCCCCCCTCCTTGTTAATTAAACCAGATACTTAATCTGTTTTTCCTTTTCAAGAAAAATACCACCTCCTCTAGGAAGGCTTC